>NC_138903.1:120591882-120788250 GCF_965194825.1 Balaenoptera physalus | reverse complement strand
GGTAGTGGGTGAAGAAACTATATTTTTTCTGTCTGCTCCTCTGGAAATGCTCTTTCTGAATGAAATGAGTGTATCAGAGAACTGTGTCCCTGAAATGCACCTCAGACCTCCTAAGCTCAGCTTCTTTCAGTTGCACCTCAGCACTTGGCGCTGGATCGCCCATGGAGGGCTCTACTGGAGCTCTTCGTCAGAAGCCTGTCATCGTGTTGATGGGAGGGATGGTTTTGTTAAGAACTGTCCACCATATCCCATTCTATACCCTTTAGAAGAACCCACGGGAGGGACGCTGTTCTCTACATCCTCATTGCCAGGAAAAGCTGTGTTTCTTATGAGCAACTAATGTGTTTTCTAATTTATGGACATTTGGAATTTTGTTATTCAATGGTCACATCCACTGAAGAACACAACCATAGCTGCATATTAGAAATATCCCCACTCTCAGGAAGTTAATTTTTCTAGGGTGAGGATAATTTCCCCAAAGCCCTGCTCCCTCCCTCTAGTGATTGAGCAGACAACGTTGAGGATCACTGTTACAACTGATTGGGTCTAATTGCTTTGGCCACTGGAAAGCTTAGAATCTAGTTTGGGTCGTTTCTTTAAAAAAAATTTTGTTTTTCTTTTTAGCCGCACTGCGTAGCATATGGGATCTTAGTTCCCCGACCAGGAATTGAACCCACACCCTCTGCAATGGAAGCACGGAGTGTTAACCACTGGACCGCCAGGGAAGTCCCTAGTTTGGGTCGTTTTCTGACATCTAAATAGGACTTCATGATGTGTAGTTCTGAGTGCAATTCTGATCTACACTTGATCTTAGTGACACATTTTGATTTACCCTTCCTCAATTTCTTTACCTATTTTTAAAAATCACACATTGCCAGGACTTCCCTGGTGGTGCAGTGGATAAGACTCCATGCTCCCAATGCAGGGGATCTGGGTTCGATCCCTGGTCAGGGAACTAGATCCCACATGCATGCCGCAACTAAGAGCCCACATGCCGCAACTGAGACCTGGCGCAACCGAATTAATTAATTAATTTTAAAAAATCACATTGCCATTGTGTATTTATTGGGGCTGTTTTGAATGATCTTCAGAATGAGGCAAAAGATGGATTGGTAGGTGGCGAGATGATGGAAAGACAGACCAGTGCCATACAGTGTTTATAATGGGTCTCTTCACTGCCATGGGATATTTTCACGCAATAGATACCACAAATGGCACTGCACTGGCCATTCTTGATGCAGAGACAATAGCATACGTTGTCCTTGGTGATGGTATTATAAAAACATGCCCATACATCTTTTACTTTATAACTGAAGAGGAATGTTACCAATCTTTAAAACATTGAAACAAATAAATTTAAGAAATAATTTTTAAAAAATTTTATTTATTTTTGGCTGCTTTGGGTCTTTGTTGCTGTGCGCGTGCTTTCTCTAGTTATGGCGAGCGGGGGCAACTCTTCGTTGCGGTGCCCAGGCTTCTCATTGTGGTGGCTTCTCGTTGCAGAGCACGGGCTCTAGGTGCGTGGGCTTCAGTAGTTGTGGCACGCGGGCTCAGTAGTTGTGGCTCACAGGCTCTAGAGTGCAGGCTCAGTAGCTGTGGCACTCGGGCGTAGTTGCTCCGCGGCATGTGGGATCTTCCCGGACCAGGGCTTGAACCCATGTCCCATGCATTGGCAGGCGGATTCTTAACCACTGCGCCACCAGGGAAGTCCCAGAACTAATGTTTAATTCCACCCCGCCACACATGCACAACATGAGAAAAACATTGATTTTTTTCAGAAAACCAATCTGTCCTCAGAGGGCTTTACATTAAGCAGAATAAATAGAAGGAGTAGAAAAATCAACAAAGCAAGTATTTATGAAAAATCAGCCCAGTATTCAAGGCACTTGAAATTCCACATTTGCCACCTGTGAATCATGGCGACCGAAGAATAAGCCATTGGCTTTAGTGCCTTCTCAGTGTACTCCAGACACCATGGCCTACAAGACCTTCTGAGAATGGGCCCCTGTTTACCTCTTCAGCTCTCAAACCATCTCCCTCCCCCCACTGCCCCCTGCACTGCCAACTTTAGTCATAATGTACTTTTTTCAGTTTCTAGAACATTCTCTTGCTCCTGGTCCTTCACACGTACTGTTCCCTCTGTCAGGATCATATTCTCCCCCTCCTTTCCCCATTCACCTAGCTAACTGCCCTCATTCTTTCCATGTTTCAACTTAGATGTTTCTTCCTACTGGAAATTCTCCCTGAGTGTCCAGACTTGTTTCCCTGCTGGAGCTTCTTTTCCTGTTGGGCTATTTCTCCTACTGAATGGTGATCACCCGATTAACCTCTGTCTCCCCTCCTAGAATGTAGGCTCCAGGATACTGTCTTTGTCACTGAATTTCTAGCACTTACCACAGTGGCTAGCACAGAGTAAGTACTCAGTATGTGGAATTTGCTATTGTGATTATAATGTGTGTATTTCCTTGTTTGGAAGGCACTTGGTAAATGTTGATAATGCTGAGAGGAGTGATTTTTGGAGCAGGACAGTCATAATCGTTCAGGGAGAGAAGACAATGCTCAGACAGCATGTGGACTCTGTAGCTGGACATTCCTCTCCCCTGCTCTTGAGACATTATGTGAGGGATAATAAGACATGCAGCAATGGAGAGAAATCAGCTCTTCCAAAACTAACTTTCACTTTTAGTTAACACTTGCTCCATGCAAGAAAAGGTCATATCAGTTGGGAGCTTGACTGTTTCCAAGATGACTGACTATTTCCACAACTCGAAGGGGCTTCTGGGGCTTTACCCTGTGCTGCAGTCATTTGGTCATGAAGTAGATGGTGCCTGAAATATGACAGTTGTGGGTAGAAGCACAGGAGTGGGTGTCATGAAATGTGCATTTACGTGACTTTTTTTGCCAATAAGATTTCGTGTATTTCCCTGTGAGAAAGCAGGTGTGTGTATTGGAGGGTTCTTTGGAAGCGAAATTTCTTAGCTTTCTGTTACCTAACAGTGTTCCTTTGGGCAAGTTGGTTGATCACTCTTAGCCTTGATTTCCTCGTCTCTAAAATGGGACAGTAATGTAAGCCTCATGACCTCTGGTGAAAGTTGTCTCATACCTAGTAGGTGATTGATAAAGATTTGTTAAATTCAAATGTCCAAGAAAGATATACCCCCATTGGAATGAATAAGTCTGAATGTTCTGGCTTTTTTTCCCCTTTCTTTCTCAAAGTTTGTGCATGAATTTAAACACTTTTATTGTTATTATTAACATTACTTATTTACACAGTACCTTTCTTCAAAAAAGATACAGAAAAAAGAATGTCATGTAACTTACCTTTCCAAATAAAATTGATTTGTTTAATAAAGCAATAACTGCCAGAAACTCCAGTTTTGCTCTGCTTTGATGTAATCCATATGCAGACTGAAAGTTTCCCTGCAGAGCTGAGGGGAAAACGAAGGCCCACAGATCTCTCCAAATTAGCCCCTGAATATCAACCACATTTCTTTTCGAGTATAATCAGATACTCTGACTCTGGTCTTCTAATTATTTCACCAGGCCGGGGAAGGAGAGCTGACAAATAAGCCCGATTCTTCCTTGGCTTCACAAAATTTCAAAAAAGAACAGAAAGTCCATTGAAGTCCTCCTCTGTTCTTTGAAATGTGTGCGATCTCCCTCCTGAGACTGCAAGGTTATTGAGTGAAGCCAGGAAGGTGGTAGAGAAACGAGTAAAGAAACATCCATCCATCCCCGTTGTCATGGCTCCTCTGTCATTCAGACCCCAGGAGAGCAGGAAGCGGTGAGCGGCAAAGTGCAGATATGAGCTCCCACTTGCTGCTGCCAATGTATCAAAACTCCTTAGGCTCCTCGGCAGCTTGGCTGATGCCTTCCTTCCTACCTATGTCTCCCGATGTCTAAGCCAGGTCCTCCTTTGTCTGTGGCTCTGAGGGTTCTTCTTCTCTTTCCTTCTTGGAATGTCTTTTATGCCATTCACTCTCAACTTCTGGTGTAACCTAGCTAGGAACACATGGCAAGCTCATTTGGTAATTAGGTACAATACAGAGACCTAAGGCTACAGGAGAGTATAGAAGGAAATGGGCTCTCAGAGACCACCCTCAGAGCTACACTTGGTTTTCAAACTCTTCTCCAAAGACCCTATAGTACACTCTGTAGGGGTATCCAGGGCTTCAGAGGGAGGAAGTTGGTGGGAGATGGGTGCTAAAGAAAGACTGTGAACGGACAAGGCTGTGGGGAACCTTTCGTTCCTTTGACCAGAGACGTTCTCTTTTTATCTGCAACCTGTATTTGACATCAGCATGAGATTTCATTTAAAGAAATGATTTTATGGCCAAAATAATTTGTGGGGGAAGCATTTGCTCAGCTCTGTTACATATCCATACAAGGGTAGGGACCTACTGATTGTGAATTGTATTTTTTATACCTGCTGTGGTTGCACAGCTGCATTTTCTGTCTCTCCAAGTGGAATGGGAACTTGTGAAGACCAGGGTCTTTATGACTAGACAACTCATCAGCTCCCATTGGACACAGCTCTGCTTTCTTTATAGATTGGTTGCTCCTAAATTTTTTTGTGTCATCTTTTTTGAGAATCTGATCAAAGTTGTAGACCCACTGCCATGAAAAATGCTTGTAAACGGTACAACTTACATATTCTTTCAAGGAATTATGGTCCCACTGAAACCCAGCCATGCCCTCTGAGACTAAGAATCCCTGCAGGAAAGGCGTCTCTTGATGGACCACACAAACTGTTGGGGTAAATGTTCACTAAGGAAACATTTTCCCCTGATCATTAGAACTGCCCAGTATTGGAACAGGCCATTTCATGAGAGAATGGTTGATTACTTCACATGTACAGATGCTGGCTGGCCAGACGGGCAGGGTGGCATAGTGGAAGAAAGCGCTGGACTTGACAGCAGCCAGACTGGGCTTTAGATCCTATTGTTGCCAATTCCTACATGTTTCCTTGGGCAAATCACTTAACTTATCTGAGCTTCAGTTTCCTTATCTGTAAAATGGGAATAGTGCTACTGCCTTCTTTATAATGACCTCATAGGGGTGTTGTGAGGAGTTAATGAAATAATGCATGCAAATCATTTTTTGATGGAATAGAGTAGTTGGTCGAAGATCAGTTCCCTAAAACTTGTTGCGGAAAGGGCACCTTCCTTGTGTGGGAAATTGAATTAGGTGTTCTGTAAGATCTCTTGTGATTCTGGTTTATCTTTTCCGCTATTTTTGTTGAATAATCTAGGAACTGTTATCCTCTTGCTTTGGATTTACCCTCAAACAGGCTTTGTGACTAGAATCTTGAGCAGTGATTGCTTTTCACCTCAAAGGTCAGCTTTTAAAAATGTCTTTAAGCTATCTTCAGCTTCTTTGAAGACATTTTACATCTTTATTGTAAAGTGGCTCTGCGTGCCCCTTAGGAAGGTGAGGAGACTTTGACCAAAACTTCTGACACGTTGTACTCTGTAGCCAAATAGTCTAGGGAAACACACATTTATGAGGAGATCGAGTAAGCTTAGAGTTTGTGATCTGATTTGATTTTAGACATTTAAATAAGTCAGCCAAGAACAGTTCCAGAAACTTGATCTTCAAAATGGTTAACTTTTGACATGCCTGTGGCACCTAGTTTCCAAAGATGGCATCCAGATGAACAATGCTTCCTTGTATGTAGGCCCTCCCTTTGAACCTGGGATGGCCTTTGCCCGTTAGAATTTGGTGGAAGTGACACTGATGACTCTCTAGACTAGATCATAAGAAGCCTTGGGGCCACACTGGTCTGAGTCTCTTTCAATGCTCATTCTGGGAGAAGCTAGGTACCAGGTAAGAAATCCAACTACTCTAGTTCCTCATGCTGGAGGGAGCTCAGATAGTGAGTCCACGTGGACAGAGAGAGAGCGATGTCTGACCAGCGCCCATCTGCTCCAGCTGTCCCGGCTGAGGTGCCAGACACGTGAGTGAAAAAGCCATCTTGGGCATCCAGCCCAGGTGAAACTTTGGAGGACATCAGCCTCCGTCTGACTGTAGCTGCCAGAAAGACCCCAAGTAAGTACTCTTAAGTTAGCCCAGTTAATCCACAGAACTGTGAAATAATGTAGTAAATTGTTGATTGGAGCCACTAGTTTGGGTGTGTTTTTTTTTTTTAATAGTGATGCATAACCGAAAAGGATGCCTAAGTCACACACGGGGGTGGGCAGACACAAACATTGGTGAATTGCATGTAGCTGCCAGCAGAGTATCTGGTAGGATTGTTGGAGGACCTGTGGCTTCCTAGTGAGAGGGCCCACGTTGGTTGCCATTGACTCAAGTTGATGAGCCTTAACCCTCATCTAGAATATCACTTATTATTGGGTTAAGACCACTGGGGCAAGAATACAACTTCTATCTCTCCCACCGGACTCCTTGGTATCCAGGTTCATCCCTTCTTTCTTATTTGTAAGACAAGTTCTATTGAGGATTCTGTACTCTTGTTTCCCCAAATTCCTTGCCAGGCTTGCCTTATGCGCTTGTCAAAACCAGGGTTGGCAAAGTAGAGCCTGAAGGCACACCACTAACTATTTTTTTTTTAAGTAAAGTTTTATTGGACCTTGCCCATTTGTTTACATATAGTCTATTGCTGCTCTTTCACTACGATGGCACAGTTGAATAGTTGTGACAGATGGTATGGCGTGCAAAGCCAGAAATATTTACTATCTGACCTTTGCAGACAAAGTTTGCCCAGCCCTTGTCTAAACCACTGAGCTAATTGCTTGATAGTATTTAAGATTACGTGCAGTATTATATGTAGACTGAATCTGACAAGTTGACTTCATGATGATGTCCTTCTAATTTCATCTATTCTGGGACCACTAAGCAGGTAAATTCAGCCTCAGCTAATGTATATTAAGTACCAACTATGCACTAGGTACCTAGTGCTTGGGTATGTGTTTTCTTGCATATTATTCATTAATGCATATAATAATCCTATGAGGTGGATATTTTGTCTCCACTTTACAAACCAGGAAATTTCAGACTTGGAAAGAAAAAATGATTTCATTAAGGTCATATAGCTGCTAACATGATTGACCTAGGATGTGAACCCAGCCCACAGGCTCCAATACTGTGTTCTTTCTCCTGCACCAGTGCTTTTCACATTTTTATTTTATTGATATATTATGTATGTGTATATGTGTGTATGTATGTGTGGGTGTATATGTGTGTGCGTGTGTGTGTGTATGTTTGCACTTATGTGTCTGGCAGCAGAACCTTCTTTTACTCAAAAAATGCTATCCATGAGCCTGATGTATATAAAACAGGTTAAAGTAGAACTTCTTTGATCATACTCCATGGTCAATCCTTCCTCCGGGCAACACACACACACTCACGCACGCATGCGCGCACACACACACACACACACACACACACACACACACACACACACACACACACACACACACACACGTTTACTTCAGCTTTCACCTAAACATAGCATGGACCTTCTCGGGACCTATACTGAGAGATGGAACGACAAGAGATTTCGGCCATGATCATTTGGTCTTCATCTTTCTCATAGCACAGGTGTCTGATTGCTCTTTTGCCACAATGCCAGTGATTCCCAAGGCATTCCGCACAATTGCAAAAGAAAAAAAAAAGTCAAGGATCACTATATTTGTTTATGTGACTGCTTTCACCACTGCAAAGCTTCCAATCTCCCTAGCCAAATGAAAAGTAAATTGAAGGGACTTCCCTGGTGGTGCAGTGGTTAAGAATCCACCTGCTAACGCAGGGGACATGGGTTTGATCCCCGGTCTGGGAAGATTCCACATGCCGCGGACAACTAAGCCTGAGTGCCACAACTACTGAGCCTGTGCTCTAGAGCCCACAAGCCACAACTACTGAGCCCACGTGCCACAATTACGGATCCCGCACGCCTAGAGACCGTGCTCCGCAACAAGAGAAGCCACCGCAATGAGAAGCCTGCGCACCACAACGAAGTGTAGCCCCCGCTCGCCACAACTAGAGAAAGCTGGCGCGCAGCAACGAAGACCCAACGCAGCCAAAAAAAAAAAAAGTTCCTTTAAAAAAAGAAAAAAGTAGACCTCTACTCACCACCAGTCCCTCCCACTCCCATCAGGAAAATTGCACAAGCCTCTTAGATAGCCTCATCCACCAGAGGGCAGACAGCAGAAGCAAGAAGAACTACAATCCTGCAGCCTATGGAACAAAAACCACATTCACAGAAAGTTAGACAAGATGAAAAGGCGGAGGGCTATGTACCAGATGAAGGAACAAGATAAAACCCCAGAAAAACAACTAAATGAAGTGGAGATAGGCAACCTTCCAGAAAAAGAATTCAGAATAATGATAGTGAAGATGATCCAGGACCTTGGAAAAAGAATGGAGGCAAACATCGAGAAGATGCAAGAAATCTTTAACAAAGATCTAGAAGAATTAAAGAACAAACAAACAGAGATGAACAATACAATAACTGAAATGAAAAATACACTAGAAGGAATCAATAGCAGAATAACTGAAGCAGAAGAACAGATAAGTGACCTGGAAGACAGAATGATGGAATTCACTGCTGCGGAACAGACTAAAGAAAAAAGAATCAAAAGAAATGAAGACAACCTAAGAGACCTCTGGGACAACATTAAACACAACAACATTCCTGTTATAGGGGTCCCAGACGGAGAAGAGAGAGAGAAAGGACCAGAGAAAATATTTGAAGAGATTATAGTCGAAAACTTCCCTAATATGGGAAAGGAAATAGCCACCCAAGTCCAGGAAGTGCAGAGAGTCCCATACAGGATAAACCCAGGAGAAACATGCTGAGACACATAGTAATCAAATTGGCAAAAATTAAATACAAAGAAAAATTATTGAAAGCAACAAGGGAAAAACGACAAATAACATACAAGGGAACTCCCATAAGGTAAACAGCTGATTTCTCAGCAGAAACTCTACAAGCCAGAAGGGAGTGGCATGATATACTTAAAGTGATGAAAGGGAAGAACCTACAACCAAGATTACTCTACCCAGAAAGGATCTCATTCAGATTTGATGGAGAAATCAAAAGCTTTACAGACAAGCAAAAGCTAAGAGAATTCAGCACCAGCAAACCAGCTCTACAACAAATGCAAAAGGAAGTTCTCTAAGTGGGAAACACAAGAGAAGAAAAGAACCTACAAAAACAAACCCAAAACAATTAAGAAAATGATAATAGGAACATACATATCAATAATTACCTTAAATGTAAATGGATTAAATGCTCCCACCAAAAGATACAGAATGGCTGAATGGATACAAAAACAAGACCCATATATATGCTGTCTGCAAGAGATCCAGTTCAGACCTAGGGACACATTCAGACTGAAAGTGAGGGGATGGAAAAAGATATTCCATGCAAATGGAAATCAAAAGAAGGCTGGAGTAGTAATACTCATATCAGATAAAATAGACTTTAAAATAAAGAATGTTACAAGAGACAAGGAAGGACACTACATAATGACCAAGGGATCAATCCAAGAAGAAGATATAACAATTAGAAATATATGTGCACCCAACATAGGAGCACCTCAATACATAAGGCAACTGCTAACAGATGTAAAAGAGGAAATTGATAGTAACACAATAATAGTGGGGGACTTTAACATCTCAATTACACCAATGGACAGATCATCCAAACAGAAAATTAATAAGGAAACATAAGCTTTAAATGAGACAATAGACCAGATACATTTAATTGATATTTATAGGACATTCCATCCAAAAACCTCAGATTACACGTTCTTCTCAAGTGCGCACGGAACATTCTCCAGGATAGATCACATCTTGGGTCACAAATCAAGCCTCAGTAAATTTAAGAAAATTGAAATCATATCAAGCATCTTTTCTGACCACAACACTATGAGATTAGAAATCAGTTATAGGGAAAAAAACGTAAAAAGCACAAACACATGGAGGCTAAACAATAGATTACTAAATAACCAAGAGATCACTGAAGAAATCAAAGAGGAAATCAAAAAATACCTAGAGACAAATGGCAATGAAAACATGATGATCCAAAACCTATGGGATGCAGCAAAAGCAGTTCTAAGAGGGAAGTTTATAGCAATACAAGCCTACCTCAAGAAACAAGAAAAATCTCAAATAAACAATCTAACCTTACACCTAAAGGAACTAGAGTAAGAAGAACAAACAAAACCCAAAGTTAGCAGAAGGAAAGAAGTCTTAAAGATCAGAGCAGAAATAAATGAAATAGAAACAAAGAAACAATAGTAAGGATCAATAAAATTAAAAGGTGGTTCTTTGAGAAGATAAACAAAATTGATAAACCATTAGCCAGACTCATCAAGAAACAGAGGGAGAGGACTCAAATCAATAAAATTAGAAATGAAAAAGGAGAAGTTACAACAGACACCACAGAAATACAAAGCATCCTAAGAGACTACTACAAGCAACTCTATGCCAATAAAATGGACAACCTGGAAGAAATGGACACATTCTTAGAATGGTATAGCCTTCCAAGACTGAACCAGGAAGAAATAGAAACTATGAACAGACAAATCACAAGTAATGAAATTGAAACTGTTTTTAAAAATCTTCCAACAAACAAAAGTCCAGGACCAGATGGCTTCACAGGTGAATTCTATCAAACATTTAGAGAAGAGCTAACACCCATCCTTCTCAAACTCTTCCAAAAAATTGCAGAGGAAGGAACACTCCCAAACTCATTCTATGAGGCCACCATCACCCCGATACCAAAACCAGAGAAAGATACTACAAAAAGAAAATTACAGACCAATATGACTGATGAATATAGATGCAAAAATCCTCAACAAAATACTAGCAAACAGAATCCAACAACACATTAAAAGGATCATACACCATGATCAAGTGGGATTTATCCCAGGGATGCAAGGAGTCTTCAATATACACAAATCAGTCAGTGTGATACACCATATTAACAGACTGAAGAATTAAAAACCATATGATCATCTCAATAGATGCAGAAAAAGCTTTTGGCAAAATTCCACACCCATTTATGATAAAAACTCTCCAGAAAGTGGGCATAGAGGGAACCTACCTCAACATAATAAAGGCCATATACGACAAACCCACAGCAAACATCATTCTCAATGGTGAAAAACTGAAAGCATTTCCTCTAAGATCAGGAACAAGACAAGTATGTCCACTCTCACCACCATTATTCAACATAGTTTTGCAATTCCTAGCCACAGCAGTCAGAGAAGAAAAAGAAATAAAAGGAATACAAATTGGAGAAGAGGAAGTAAAACGGTCACTGTTTGCAGATGATATGATACTATACATAGAGAATCCTAAAGACGCCACCAGAAAACTACTAGAGCTAATCAATGAATTTGGTAAAGTTGCAGGATACAAAATTAATGCACAGAAACCTCTTGCATTCCTATACACTAATGATGAAAAATCTGAAAGAGAAATTAAGGAAACACTCCCATTTACCGTTGCAACAAAAAGAATAAAATACCTAGGAATAAATCTACCTAGGGAGACAAATGACCTGTATGCAGAAAACAATAAGACACTGGTGAAAGAAATTAAAGATGATACAAACAGATGGAGAGATATACCCTGTTCTTGGATTGGAAGAATCAACATTGTGAAAATGACTACACTCCCCAAAGCAATCTACAGATTCAGTGCAATCCCTATCAAATTACCCGTGGCATTTTTTACAGAACTAGAACAAAAACTCTTAAAATTTGTATGGAGACGCAAAAGACCCCGAATAGCCAAAACAGTCTTGAGGGAAAAAAACGGAGCTGTAGGAATCAGACTCCCTGACTTCACACCATACTACAAAGCTACAGTCATCAAGACAATATGGTATTGGCACAAAAACAGAAATATAGATCAATGGAACAGAATAGAAAGCCCAGAGATGAACCCACGCACCTATGGTCAACTAATCTATGACAAAGGAGGCAAGGATATACAATGGAGAAAAGACAGTCTCTTCAATAAGTG
The DNA here is from genome assembly GCF_965194825.1 of Balaenoptera physalus. NCBI lineage: Eukaryota > Metazoa > Chordata > Mammalia > Artiodactyla > Balaenopteridae > Balaenoptera > Balaenoptera physalus. The sequence continues at coordinate 120,776,253 of NC_138903.1, read as the reverse complement.
GTGCTGGGAAAACTGGACAGCTACATGTCAAAGAATGAAATTAGAACACTCCCTGACACCATACACAAAAATAAACTCAAAATGGATTAGAGACTTAAATGTAAGACCGGACACTATAAAACTCTTAGAGGAAACCATAGGAAGAACACTCTTTGACATAAATCACAGCAAGATCTTTTTTGATCCACCTCCTCGAGTAATGGAAATAAAACCAAAAATAAACAAATGGGACCTAATGAAACTTAAAAGCTTTTGCACAGCAAAGGAAACCATAAACAAGACAAAAAGACAGCCCTCAGAATGGGAGAAAGTATTTGCAAACAAATCAACGGACAAAGGATTTAATCTCTAAAATATATAAATAGCCCACGCAGTTCAATATCAAAAAAGCAAACGACCCAATCCAAAAATGGGCAGAAGGCCTAAATAGACATTTCTCCAAAGAAGACATACAGGTGGCCAAGAAGCACATGAAAAGCTGCTCAACATCACTAATTATTTGAGTAACGCAAATCAAAACTAGAATGAGGTATCACCTCACACCAGTTAGAATGGGCATCATGAGAAAATCTACCAACAACAAATGCTGGAGAGGGTGTGGAGAAAAGGGAACTCTCTTGCACTGTTGGTGGGAATGTAAATTGATACAGTCCCTATGGAGAACAGTATGGAGGTTCCTTAAAAAACTAAAAAGAGAATTACCATATGACCCAGCAACCCCACTACTGGGCATATACCCAGAGAAAACCATAATTCAAAAAGACACATGCACCCGAATGTTCATTGCAGCACTGTTTACAATAGCCAGGTCATGGAAGCAACCTAAATGCCCATTGACAGTTGAATCTATAAAGAAGTAGTGGTACATATATATACAGTGGAATATTACTCAGCCATAAAAAGGAACGAAATTGGGTCCTTTGTAGAGACGTGGATGTACCTAGAGACTGTCATACATAGTGAAGTAAGTCAGAAAGAGAAAAACAAATATCGCATATTGACGCATATATGTGGAACCTAGAAAAATGGTACAGATGAACCGGTTTGCAGGGCAGAAATTGAGACACAGATGTAGAGAACAAACGTATGGCACTAAGGGGGCGAAGTGGCGGAGGGGTGGTGGTGGCGGTGTGATGAATTGGGAGATTGGGATTGACATGTATACACTGATGTGTATAAAATGGATGATTAATAACCTGCTGTATAGAAAAATAAAATAAAATTAAAAAAAAGTAAATTGAATACAATTGTTTTTTTAAAACCCTATTTTTAACTTGGTGTATCCATATAATGGTGTTTTATATATACATATTAAAAATTATGTTTGTAACGCTATTTAGTGATGTGGAAACTATAGGATAATGCAGATAAAAATTGCTCTGTATACACTGTGATCTCAGCTTTGCATGATGTATTTGGGTGGCAGTATGTGTATTAACTCGCTCACCTCTAGTCAAATAAAATTGGAGAGACCCATGACCTCTGGGTGGAGGGGTTCTGTGTGATGGTTATTGTCTGCCTTTTGTCCATTCTTTTGAAAGCATGTAGAAACAAGTCAATTTGCGGAGAAAATGTATCTGCATGTACTGTGTTGTGACACTTCCTGCTGTTGTTCCAAAAATTGGAGATGAAATGACTGGCCTGGAAGAATAGAGGCATGTTGGTTCCTTAGTTCTTCCTCTTTGAGTCCTGCATTGTCCTTTCACTCCTTGTCTGCCTGCTTTTTTCAGCCTCTTTATTTACAGTGACATTAAAGAAAGGGTACAAAAGGCCCTTGGCCTTTTGTTTAGCATGTTTAAAGATGTATCTCTCTTTATGGCTTGTCAGTATTGCGTGAAAACTTGACTTGAAATAAACCTGTCTGTAGTTTGAACAAAAGAAGCACAGATGTTAATTGGCTTCCTGTGTTTTAAATGTCATCATCATTGTGTTCCTCTGGATGTAAACTGAATCCATGCAGCAAACCACAAAGTGTGAATGAGATTATATTTAGGCAGATGAATGGCTTGAGACACTTAAAGACTTACAAATATGTCTTTAGGACTCATGGAAGATAATATGTGACATGCTGTATTCCTTTGGACTAAAAGTATCCTACATCATATTGTGTATTGACTACGTAGGGAAGTTTTTAAACATATTTTTAGGAAAATGTAAAAAAAAGCTGTATGCTATTATGGGAAAATGTTATAAATTAATGCCACTCTCGAAATACAAAAGATCAGTATCACATTCTGTGAACATCTCTGTATCCGTTAGATTGTAGTGACAGTACATTTTATAAGGTCTAAGGAAGCTTACATAAGAACAAATATTTTCCCAATACAATCAAATGCCACTTTGAATAAGGGGCATATGGTAGAAGAGATGCAATGGATATGTGTAATGTGTGCTAAATTTGTGACTGCCTTGGGCCCTACCAAAGCCACACTAGGTAATTTCACTTGACAGCGAAAAAAGAGGAGCTAAAGAAATGTGGCAGTTTCACCTCCTGTGTCTATTCACAAACTCCCATGGTGACCTCATTAATCTTGAGGGGGTCGGGGGCGGCGCGTGAAGCTCTCATGCCAGAATGACTGCTTACAAAAATCAAATTCCAGTCCGTCTGCCACTGGTTTTCTTGATGTTGGTGTTTGATACCTTTATAAAGGGGTGTGCTAAGGTGCGCCGGATCACAGCTGGGGGAGGAGAATGTTGACGGCCCGCTGGTTGGAACAGCAGCACATGTGTCCCGTGCATGCCTTGCCTGCCAGCCACGGGAGCTCAGGCTCCAGCTCTCCCAACTCTTTGGTGCTACTGGTTCTCATCATACTGCTGGCAGGAATCATGGAGAGAGGAATGGAGGCCACCCCTGGGCCTCCCACCAGAGACGGTGGACTGCCATGTCGTCATGTGCATGCTTGGGTACATATGCCAGGGGATACTAATCTCTGGCCTTGATCTGAGTATACCAGACAATTTGTTGGGCTGATGCTTTACTTGTCTTGACTAACTATGAGTTTTTGCAACTGACCAATTGTTTAATGGCCAAGGACACTCAATGACTTTAGATTTGGATTCAGCAAACGTGTATCATTTGACTTGCTGTGTACCGGGCATGGTTCTGGTCTCTCCAGCCCCTTTATCTCATTTAATCGTCATAAGATTTTGAGGGTAATGTTCCTATTCTCATTTTTAAATGATTAAACCAAGACCCTTTCTGCTAACCCCCGCTATGGCTCTCCTTGCTTTAGGGGTAAATATGTTAACGTTTTTATAAATAAAATTATATCACGTAATGTGACATGATGATAAGGCCATCATCTTTTAAAAGATATATATCATTGCTAAAAATCTCACCTCGCACTGACAGTTATAACAAGGACATGTCACTGGTGAAGTGGTGTGAGGGCTGGGAAGTTGGGGCAATAGGAATTGGAATCCAGTGAGTACCATTGAGTCTACACATGTCAGGGCCAGTCCTGAATCCTGTGGCAGACGTTACAAGGAGGCCATGAGTCAGATAGGTGCAAGCAGAACCAGAATGCGTTGTCGTGGACGCCAAAAAAGGAGGAAATTTAAAGATGGAGCAAGTGTTTCAACACTGTGTGATGTACAAGAGACTTCCAGAAAGATAAAGCCTGCAAAGAGCCCCAGGCTTTTGCATTTGGGAGGTCAATGCTGACCTTCCCAAGAGCCCCTTCTATGAAGTGGGAAGGTCAAGGCGCAGATGAATGAGGCGTCAGTAGGAAGTGAAGGAAAGGAAGACCGTTAGTGAGTAGTTTGGTACTTCTAATGGTTTTGATGCGGCAGGGAGGGGAGAAGGGAGTGGCTTCTTGGGGACACATCCTTACAGGAGGGTATTTTTTAAAAATTTTAAGCCATGAAAAGACTCTAGCATAACTATAGTTTGAAAGGAAAGGGCCTTCATGGAGAGAATGGTTTGAGATCTAGGAGGTGACCTGAGGGCCAGTGTCCAAGAGATGACAGGAGGGGATGTGGACCAAGGCACAGGGTGAAGGATTGCCCTTGAACTGGATGGGGGACCTTCCAGTCCTCATTCTTGAGGGAAGAAAATCAGGAAGGATGTGATTTGTAAATATTTATGGTGGAGATGGAGAAAGTTAAGGAGAATATAGCTGAAAGCCTCAATTGTGTTAGTGAAACGGGGGCAAGCCAAAGATTGAAATTGGAAGGGGCAGGGACTTTTGAGCAAGGTAGTGAAGGCTTAATTAACATGGTCATTGAGGAGAATAGATTATGGACTGAATAAAAGTATAAAGGGTTGTTGCTGAGACTCTAGCAAAGGTTGGAGATCATGAGTTTGTAATGTTGCTAAACTGCCCGGTTTGCATGACTTTCTCTTGCTGGGTGAATCTGTAAGGGTAGATTGTAATATTGGAATTTGGGGTGGTGGCCGAAGGACAGTGGTGGAAAGAATCTGAGGGGGCTGGAGGGCAAGTAGCTTGGATTTGTAACCGTCCGATCCAGGCAGGGTAGGGATGGAAGTGAAGACAGAAGTCTGGTAGACGCGAAGGAAATGCAGGTCTCTCGAGGATGATGTCAGGACTTGGGGTAGAGAAGGAGGTGATAATCCATGAACTAAAATCGTTCTGAGTAGGTCATGAACGTGAAGAGTTATTAGGCGGCACAGAGAGGTAGATAGCTAAGAGGCAAGCATTTCAAGAGACCAGAGATTTTTATTTATTTATTTATTTATTTATTTATTTATGGCTGTGTTGGGTCTTCGTTTCTGTGCGAGGGCTTTCTCTAGTTGCGGCAAGTGGGGGCCACTCTTCATCATGGTGCATGGGCCTCTCACTATCGCGGCCTCTCTTGTTGCGGAGCACAGGCTCCAGACGCGCAGGCTCAGTAGTTGTGGCTCACGGGCCTAGTTGCTCCGCGGCATGTGGGATCTTCCCAGACCAGGGCTCGAACCCGTGTCCCCTGCATTGGCAGGCAGACTCTCAACCACTGCGCCACCAGGGAAGCCCCGAGACCAGAGATTTTTATATGAGAATTCAGGAATGATGAACATGGTGTCGGGTTAGTAAATAACAGGGCCAGATCTCCAATATTCCTATTTTGTGAGATATGAAGAGTAAGTGGAAGAGTAACCGGTCTTCACTTGAAAGCCTGCTGGGAAGGCAGTGTCAACAGAAGATACTTAGGTTCCAGTAAAGGTAGGAGTTGGAGGAGCATTCTGTCAAGCTTCTTCTTCCGTGGTCTTGAGGAATCAGAGCACACATGGGAAGGTTTATGGGCAAGGGCAGCACAGGGGGGCGAGAATGAGACTGTAGATGAGGAAGGGGCTTACATTTTGGTTAATGACCAAGGATGACGGGTATGGGATGGAAGAATCATTGACATTTTCTAGCCTCAGGTTGGTGCGTGAGGCCAATGAGAAGGTTTATGGCACTTCTTTGCAGCCCTGTGAGTTGTAGAGAAGTGAGTCATGGGTGAGAGGTCTTGGAGTCCAAAGCTTGAGGTTAGATAAGGATCCCAAATTTCAGGGCTTAGTACTTTGTCAATATTTCATATCAGGCTGACAATTTGCTTCAATACAGCTTTATCTTTGACCAGTGGTATCTTGAGGACACTATTCGTTCTTTAATACTCTATCTCCTGGTTGCATTTAATACCTTTTGTTCATTTATTTGTGCCTCTGCCTTATTTCAAGGAGTCTGTAAGGCAGGTATTCAGTGCTGTGAGTTTCCTGGTGTGAAGCGTCAATGGAATTGACTGGGAATGTGTCATTAATAATTTGGGAAAGCTTTTGACGGGATTGATCTGGCCTTTTTCCCGCCCAGTTTTTGGATATTCTGTGACCTAAAAATATCCCCATAAGATTATAAAGTGAATGTAATATTCAAATTATTTACTTTGCAACAGTCTTTAAAAAATGGCCTCCAGGGAATCCCCTGGCAGTCCAGTGGTTAGGACTCTGGGCCTTCACTGCGGTGGGGGGGAGTGGAGAGGCAGGCGGGGTTCAATCCCTGGTCCAGGAACTAAGATCCTGCAAGCCGCACGGAGCTGCCAAAAGAAAAAAGAAAAAAAAAAAAGAAAGAAAGAAAAAAAAATGGCTTCTAGAGAAACTTCTCACCAAAATGATGTTTGGGGCACTATGTTTGGATTTCACTAAGTACTGCTTTCCTGCTGCTTAGTGGTATGGCTGTATGACGTTCTTCTGTGGGTTCACTGATGTCACCATGGACAGGAGAATGAGCCCATCAGGGAAAACAAAATATTTTTTTCTTCATGTTCCTAAGCCCCAAATGTTTAAAATCAGTGTAAACATTTAGAAACTCTTCAGAGTTCCTTATGATCAGATGCCATCGATACTCTGACAAAATGGCGTTCAACGTAGTATTATTCCATTGATTTACTGTATTTATTTAACTCCTCTCCTCAGGCTATTTATCTGGGTTTTGTTCGTTTTTCTGTAATTATAAATCATGTAGGTATGAACATCCTTGAGAAGAAATTAATCTTGCACACATTCATGGTTACTTAAATACAGTCTTAGAAATATAATGGCTTAGAAATATAACTGTCAAAGTGGTTTCTCTCCTCCCTCCTTCCTTCTTCCCTCTCCCTCCCCCCATCTTCTTCTTTCTTTCTCTTTCTCCCTGTCTTCCTGTTGAGGTTCCTTTATGCCTTTTTTCTTACAATTTACACTTGAAATCTAATTTATCCTTGTGATTATGGTGCAGTGGATTTGTTATCAGATGTGTTACTGATTTAGACCAAGGGTTAACAAATTCCAGCCGACGGGCCAAATCCAACCTGCCTCCTGTTTTTATATGGCTCAAACATGCTACTTGATCAGGGAGAACAATTCCCATAAGCTAAGAATGCTTTTTACATTATTTTTTAATAAATTTATGTATTTATTTATTTATGGCTGTGTTGGGTCTTTGTTGCTGTGCGCAGGCTTTCTTTAGTTGCGGCGAGCGGGGGCTACTCTTCATTGTGGTGCGTGGGCTTCTCATTGCGGTGGCTTCTCTTGTTGCGGAGCACGGGCTCTAGGTGCACGGGCTTCAGTAGTTGTGGCTCACGGGCTCAGTAGTTGTGGCTCACAGGCTCTAGAGAGCAGGCTCAGTAGTTGTGGCGCACGGGCTTAGTTGCTCCACGGCATGTGGGATCTTCCCGGACCAGGGCTCAAACCCGTGTCCCCTGCATTGGCAGGCGGATTCTTAACCACTCTGCCACCAGGGAAGTCCCGCTTTTTACATTTTTAAATGATTGAAAGACGTATAAAGAAGAATGATGTTCTCTGATATGTGAAAATTATATGAAATTTAAATTTCATTGTCCATTAGTAAGATTTGGAGTATGGCCACACTTATTTGTTTCTGTATTGCCCATGGCTCTTTTCGTGCTCATACTATGGGTGAGTTGGGTGGTCGCAACAAAGACTATATGGCCCCCACCATGCCTAAAATATTTACTGTCTGGCCTTCTGTAGAGAAAGATTGATGATTCCTGATTTAGGCCAGAGGGCTTTAGAAAGTTATTATAGGTAATACACCAATCCTTTATTTTGATTCCAGAATAATTTGCTTTTATGCTCTAGTCTATGTATATTGTTAATCCATGCCCCTGTTTCTTCATCTGTAGAATGAGGGTGATTATAATGGCAATCTCATGTGGGTTTTGTGAAGAGAGAATGATTTAATACATTTGAAGTGCTTGGAATAATGCCTGACTTAGAACTGATAAGCACTGTCACTGGAGAGCTTGGCAGGTGTTCCATTAGAAGCTGTGCCATTTATTTCGAAGGAAGGAAGTCCAAGCTTGCTTGTTTTGGTGATTTTCATATATGTTCCACATGTATGTGCCTTCTAAGACCATTGCAGATGCTCCCTCATGTGGCTGGCGTGGGAATTGTTCTCCCTGATCAAGTAGCATCTTTGGGTTGCTGGTCTTGGTAGAGATAACCTTGGGTGGTTGATTGTGGTCGGATATGTTTCACTTCCACTAGAAAGTCACCGTCAGCAGTGGATGAATTACAAATGCTCATACAATCAACGATTTATACAAAACGACGACAGGGAAGGAAATGATAAGAACTGGTTTGGATAAAGAGTATATAAAGAAAGAGAAGAGGTACTTGACAGAGTAGAGGCAGACAAAAGGGGAAATTTTGGAATGTGATGAGTTTAAACTTTAGCTAGATTTAGGACAATCATTTTTCAAATGGTTGTGTATTGTGTGCTCCAAAAAAGAATGCAGCAAAAATTATATGGAAAGTAGACTTTAAGTACACTGTGTTAAGAAATGACTTCAGAACCCAGGGTTGCCATGTAACCAAAGTTTGGTCATTATCCTTTTTATATAACTTGTTAGGTGTTTTCTGTCTTTTTTCCACATCCATCATTTTTCTTTCCTTTCGTACCAAGACTAATTCATTGTTCTTCTTCCTATTCCTCCTTTTGCTCCTGTCTCATCCCTGCCTTGGAAATCTCCCGTCTTCTTCATCAGTTATCTCCACTATGTCTCAATTAATCTTCAAACATTCCAAGTGATATTTTCTAAAGAAACTTTATCACAGGGTCCTCTTTGGTATTTGGAGGAATACAAGGCGGGAAAGCTAACATAGATGAAAGAGACCAGTCACTGGTGTCTCCTGACACAATCAGTTCTCAATCATCCAGATCAATGGAATGCAAAGTTAATACGGCGGCTCTTTTTTTTTTTTTTTAAAGTATTCACCTTTTAAGTATATACCATGCTTACTCTGTTCAACATATTTTAAATCCCATTACAATATTTTCTTTGACGTATGAATTATTTAGATTGCTACTTCAGTTTCCAAACACACAGCCTAGAAGGGCTCTCTCCCTCCCTCCTCCTCTGTTATCATTTGTTTTTGGATCTTGGGCTTTTGAAAGGAGCTTGTGTTCTTTTTTTAAAGCATTTCTTTGGAATTTTTAAGAGTTACTTTATGGCTAATATGTGATCAGATTTCCTTAATGTCCTGCGTGTGCTTGAAAGGAATGTGTATTCTCTAATCATTGAGTGCAGGGCTCTATACGGTTCAATTAGAGCAAGCTTGTTAATTATGTAGTTCGAATCTCCTATGACTGTATTAATTTTTTGCCTGATTGATTTGTCACTTTCTGAGAGATGTTAGTTAAAACTCTTCTGCTATAATTGTGGATTTATTGACTTTTCCTTCCAAGTATGCCAATTTTATGTCACTTTTTTTAAAAAAGATTTTTCTTTTTTTGATGTGGACCATTTTTAAAGTCTTTATTGAATTTGTTACAATATTGCTTCTGTTTTATGTCTTGGTTATTTGGCCGTGAGGCATGCGGGATCTTAGCTCCCTGACCAGGGATCAAACCCATACCCCTTGCACTGGAAGGCAAAGTCTTAACCACTGGACTGCCAGGGAAATCCGTGTCACTTATTTTTTAGGTTATATTGATATATTTGATGTGTATTTGATATATTTTATATGTAATCATTATATAATAAACCTCTTTAATTCTAATAAAATTAATAAAACCTTAAATAAGTACTTACCTTTTAGAAGTATTCTAATATTTAGGAGATGGATGCCTAAATATTTAACCTCCTGAAGTATATCTTAATTTTTTTAACTTATAAAAGCAATACCTGGTCGTTATGGGAATTACAAGTACTATTGATTTCTTTTACCTATGTATGCATTTTAACCACAATCCCATCACCCAGCCATAATCACTGCCAACGTTTTAACATAGTTTTCCATTCATCTCTCTCTCTATTTTTTCTAGTTGAGATCATATATAAAATGCAGTATTATATCTTGATTTGTTTTAATTTCATTTTACCATAAACATTTTATCATGTTATTATAAGCTCTTTATGGGCGTCGTATTGCCATACTCCTAACCACCAAGGGAATTAAAATGGATTTGGGGATACACTCAAATATACCTAAAATAGCAAATAGAACAGAACCAAATCGTGAAGTACAGAAATGAAAGAATATGACTTGAATATCAATCACATTATTTATACCATAGTTTAGAAAATTTGAATTGTAGAATTTCAATGATGGTTGCAGTCCTTGGGGGAAAAATACAAAAGGTGGAATTTAAGCTTAACATTGCTCTCTTCCTCAATGCTAAGTCAGCTCCATCTAATGAAGGTAGTAAGGCAGGCATGAAGCAGGCCCCGTAATACAGAAGAGGTGAAGGAAGATAGAGAGGCATCAGTAATGTAAAGGAAGACCAATCGCTTCACTCTGGAGAGAGGGGGTGATATGATTCACTAAAGAAGATGGGACCAAATTTTGGAGCACCTAGATTGTCAAGAGATTTGCTACTCCCTGGGCAAAAGAGAGATGCTTGTAGCTGTGTTGTTGCCACATTGAGAAAAGGAAAAAGGGAATGTTTATGTCTCCGTGGGTCATGCTGTCTCAATGACAAATCTCTCCTGAGAAGGGGAAGACATTGCAGAACCAGTTTAAGAAAGGAAAGTGAAAACCATTAGGCTGATTCTACTGGTGAACTTGTAATTCTAAGTAAGTAAAAACCATCATGTTTTATCCTTCTTACAAAGCTATGAGAAGGTATTAAAATTATCCTGATATTAAATAGGAAGGAACCAAGGCTTAAAGAAGTTAAGTGATTTCATATGTCCACACCACCAGCAGATCTTTGGGCATCTAGTTTGATGGTTTTTCCATTACCCTGTAGTGCCTCTACGGCTTAAACATCATATTGTAGTTTTCAAGGATGGTAACAATGGTTGCTTGTCCTTTTATTCCACAACTTTTGGACCCTTAAGGTGTTAGTTTTTCCTAGAAAGATTCTGCAGTACTAAATATTGGAAGGAAGAAACCCATACATCCCCAGAGAAGGCCACACTGATAGTTGTTTTGTAATTGACCTCTTTTTTTCTAGACTGGATTCTTGTGGGATTTTACTTACATAAGACATACACCATATTTATCCAAGTGTGGATCTCTTTTCACTGGTTTTGCCTGGAACTTGAGAAACCCATTTTATCAATATATTCAGCTTTTTCTTCAGCTTAGGAAGGTTTATCTTCAGTTATGTTTTTAACCATTGTTGTCTTCCAGTTCTTCTGGTTTTTCCTTGGAAATGCCTGTGATGCATAAGCTCGTTCTGCTCTTCATCTCTATTATCCTTTCTCTCTTCTTCACCATGTTTTAGTCTATGTCTGTTACACTCTGGAGATCTTCAGAATGTGAATATTTGGTTTTGTTAGTTTGGCTCTTTACTTAATGTGTCTGTCTTGACATACCTTTCTCTCCACTTTTTACCCATTTCAGTAAATAGAACCTTCTTCGTCCCTGTTCCTCAAGCTAGGAGCTCTCTGTCTCTGAATACCTACAGACAAATCATCAGCAAGCCTTTCCTGTCAAATTCCAAAGTATGTGTTGAATCATTCCATTTCATGAAGCAAAATAATGGCTAAGGCAGGGCTAGAACCAGGTCTTCTAGAAGGTATAAAATGGAAAGATAAAGATATGCCTTTAGATCCAGGCATACCTTGGTTTGTTTCCTGGCTTGACACTTTCTACTTGTGTGACCATGGGCAAATTATTTAATTTCTCTGAGTCCCTATTTCCTTCTTTATAAGAAGCTAAAATTGCTACATTTCACAGTTACATTAAAAATTTTGTATGATTCATTAAAAAATTTGTATGATTCCATTTATATGAAATGCGCAGAATAGGCAAATCTGTAGAGATAGAAAATATATTTGGGGAGAAAATGAGTGGGATTAACTGCTAAAGGATATGGGATTTCTTTTTGGGGTGATGAAAAATGTTCTCAGACTAATTGTACTAATGGTTGGACAATTCTGTGAATGTATTAAAAACCATTGAATTGTTCACTTTAAAGGGTGAGTTTTATGTAGATTATAGCTCAACAAAGCTATAAAAATTTTTAAATTTTTAAAAATTTTTTAAAAATTTTTTTAAATTTTAAAAATTTAAAAATAATTACTGAATAAAGAGAGGGAAATTTCCTGAGATGACGGAAAATGGAGTCCCTTGGGCTTTGGAGGCCCAGGCCAACCTTCTCCCTACTCGAGCTTGGCCACCACAAGTACGTGGTCTGGGGCCTGGACAAAATCTCCTCAGCTGCATCATAGTGGCCACTGTGGAAGGATTGCTTCCCTTTAGGAATCACAGCTGGGAAAATATTTAGTCCTGAACAGATTTGGGGAGTTAGTTTTGGCAGCTTCCTAAGGTAAGCAAGTGCAAAAATCATTTGTCATCTAGGGCTTCATGGCAGATGAGAGCAAGTGGCCTTCCAAGGCCCCCAGCTAAAAAGTCGAGATACACCTCAGGCCTCAATTTTCTAAGGGATTTGATCTACTTGTCTTCACTGCAAACTTCCCTGGCCTGGCACTGCTGGTAATTCCAATGCTGAATTACTTGAGATATTTGATAGAGTTGAGGGCGTGCCTTTTAATGAGTTTGATTTATTCATCTCCACTGAAAAAGATACTCCAAAGTGGAATTACTTTGATACAGCTTTACGAGAGACATTTGATACCATCTGGAAGATTTAAGAGTTGGGGACGTACCTTGGAGGCCTCCATTTTGTAAAGGGCTTCATTCACTGATCTGCACAACAGAACGTGATCTTGGGCCTTGATTTTTGTAAGGAGTTCTGTCTAGTTGTCGCTACTTCAAACCATGCTGAGTTAACACAGCCCAAAGTGAAAGCACTTGATGCAGATTTACTGAAAACCTTTCATATGTTTGGGGGGACCCTGACAATGTCAGGTTGACAGTGTCCAGTTGGTCTGAGAGGCCAGCCCAGCATCATATTGTCCCATTTACAGGGTTACTTGGAAGGTTAAATGAGATAATACAATTATAATACCTAACATATAGTAGTCTCTGAATGAATGCTCGTTCCTTCCTCCCTACTTCTCGACCCATATTAGTGCCTTCATTCATACATCCAAAAGGTCATTTATTGTGTGTGTGTGTGTGTTTGTATGTATGTATATATAGGACATAAATATGTGTGTGTGTATGACATATATATTATATATAAACACATATACAGTACATATAATATAGATTCTGCATATGTAAAAATCTATCTATCATCTATCTTCTAGAGTAAAATGAGTATATTTAAGATTAAGTCACTTAAAAGAATGCTGAATTATACACCACAGAGGTCAGCTTTGAATTTTTGTTGTGAGGGAAGGAAATGAATATTTTGGAAAGGACATCAAATAAAATATGACTGCCTGAAAAGAATTGGTGCATTTGCATCTTTCTTAAAAACACAGAAACAAAAATTAAGAAATGAGCATATTTGTGTGGCATGGGAGAGAGTAACGGTCCCTTGAGTGGCCCATTTCTTTTTGGATCTCCATGCAGAAGGCCGACCGGAGATGTGCTGGGACCAGGGAGGCTCCAGCAACCTAGATAGGACATCGGTAGGGAAGCCATGTGATTGGCCCCGAGGCACCTCACAGACTGTCATCCCAAGTACTGTTTTGGAGCCAAATGCTGAAGCGAATAAAATATGTTCTAGTTATGACTGGGAGACCTCGCGAGCCCAGCTGCCTCACTTGCCTCCTGCCTTTGCTTTCTTTTGCCAAGATAATGCTCAGAGGGGAAAGGGGAGCGGAGAGGGCTGATCTGACTCCATCACTGTATTCTCTGTGTCATCTTTCTATTTGCATTTGGAAAAGGTTAGATTCCTTACCCACTCCATGTTTACGTAGCAACTTCAGGCTGGAAAGGGACTGGGAAAAACTCTAGGAGTCGTGATCTTTCACCGACCTTGGCAAAATCACTTTGAATTTCTGAACAACGTCCTCATTTACCAAAATAGAGATAGGGATAATTGTACCTTTCCTACCCTTTCCACATATTGCTTGTTATCAAAATACGAAACACCAAACTTCCTCATCATCACTTAAATGGTATTTTTAAAAACCCCTTCGCGAATTCAAGTAATTCACGTTTAAAATGAGACTAAAATGTTTAGCTGCCGTAAAAGAAAAAAGTAAACAAAAGTGAAATATTTTGTACGTATTAAAATAAGAGATTTTTCAAAGCATGATGACGTTGGTAAGGGTAGAGGGAAGTGGGTACTTTCATCGCCTTCTCGGGGTTGAGATAATATGCTTTTCTGAGGACAACTTGGCAGTATGTATCAAAACCTTAAAAAGCCATGAAACCTTTGATCCCTCAATTCCACTTCTAGTTCATTTGAAATAAAGGATCAAAGATGTGCATAAGGCCACTTTTTCAAGGAAGTTTGTTGCAGGGTCATTTCTCAGAGCAAAATGGTCAGTACAACCTCTAGTACAGTAACAGGAAGTTAGTTAAGGAAATGGAACACATAATGAAATATAATGCAATTGTTAAAAAGTGTACTGTGAAAGAATATTTACTGATACAGGGGAATGTTCTCAAACGTGGGGATCCTTATTGATGCATCTTTCAGCACATTATAACATTGTTTAGGGGAATGATGGCAGAGCAAACCATAGAATATCCAACAGTAGAGGGGTAGTGAGTACTATATAGTACATGCTCTGATGAAATATTAAGCATGGTTAAAACCCCTAAATATCCTGTTTCCTAAATAAGTCTGTAAGTATATTGATGCAAATGCTGAGTGAAAAAAAAACACTGTATATTCAGTATAATTCATAATATCTGTATACACACGTTATATGAATTAGGAAAACACAAGAGAAAATATCTTGAAATAATGTCAGCTTTTCTAGTAAAAGAATTATGTGTTTAAAGTGTTTTTACTTTCTAAATTTGAGATCAAATCTACCAAGGAAAATGGTATAAAAAGGTACAGCAGTGCTATATATTGAATGTTTATGTTCCCCCAAAATTTATTTGTTGAAGCCTTAATCCCTGAAATGATGGTATTTGGAGGTGGAGACTTTAGGAGGTAATTAGGATTAGATGAGGTCATGAGGGTGTAGCCCCTTGATGGGATTAGTGTGCTTATAAGAAGAGGAAGAGACCAGAGCTTTCTCCCTCTCTCTGCCAGGTGAGGACAGAGTGAGAAGGCAGCTGTCTGCAAGCTAGGAAGAGAGCTGTCACGAGAATCTGACCATGCTACCACCTCCATCCCAGGCTTCCAAGCCTCTAGGACAGGGGCTGTCTACTGCTTAAGCCACCATCTATGATATTTTCTTATAGCAGCCCAAGCAGACTAAGACAGACAATAACAAAACTGGAGCGGCTGCTTCCTACTTCAGGGATGCAGTCGTCTCCAGTCTGATAGAGGAGGAAAATCATGATGTCTCTGATCACTAGAAATAGTTTCAATAATTTTAAATGTGTTGATCCTGAGAGGAAAGATTGGGTCAACTGGCATGATAATAAAAATAATGAAAGCAGTAGTTATTACCTATTAAGCATCTACGCGGTGTCTGACACCGTGAGAGACTCTTTTACAACCTTAACTCATTTAATCCTTTTGACAACACAGTATCCCATTTAATCTTTATTCCACCGTATGACAAGGTGGGAGTTATCTTAATTTGACAGATGTAGAAAGTAAGGCTCTGAGAGATTGACACTTAATCAAGATCATATAGCTGTGTGCAACAGAGGGAGAATTTGGTTTGTCCAGTTCCCATGCCTCCTTGTTTGCTTGTTGCCATGCCAGGAAAGAGTTTCTAGAAGGGGCGGTATTCAGCTATGGTCGTTAACCAGTAACTGGAGTTTAAGCCTGAGTTTTCTATTGTCCTAGAGGCACATTTTCATTAAGCAGAGATGAGGAAAGCTGCTTTACTCTACTCCTTCAGTTGTTCACTTTGGATGAAATTGATCAGAAGGCAAGGAGGGACTTCATAAAACTTCTTATTTTGTAATGTTAGGCTTACTGAAAAGTGGCAAAATTAGTAAAGAGTGCCTATATACCTTTCACTGAGGTTCCCCTAATTTTAACTTCTTGTGTTACCATAACATAATTATTGAAGTGAGGAGACAAACATTGATATAATACTAGTAGCTAAACTATAGATTTTATTCGGATTTCACCAGTTATTCTACTGTTGTCCCTTTGCTGGTCAAGGATCCCATCCAGGATGTCACATAGCACTTAGTGGCCCTGTTACCTTAGTCTCTTCTAGTCTGTGACAGTCCTCAGTCTTTTCTTGTCTTTCATGACCTTGACACTTTTGATGAGTGCTGGTTAGTTTTTTTGCAGAATGTTCCTCAATATGGTTTTGTCTTAAGCTTCCTCATAATTAAACTCAGAGTATGAATTTTTGGCAGGAATAACACAGAAGCAATATCGTGACCTTTCCAATGCATCATATCAAGAGGTTCATGATGTCAGTCTGTCTCCTTACTGGTCATGTTAACTTTGATCGCTTGGCTGATACAGGGACACCAGGTCATTCCACTGTAAAGAAACGAATTCTCTCTTGGTATTAGTGAGTATCTTGTGGGGAAATATGTGGGGAAATATGTGGGTTTTCACCATGTGTTAGTTCACTAATTTTACCACCCATCAATATTTCTTGACTGCAACAATTATTTTTGTGGTATTTTCCCAATGATCATGTTCTACTTATATCATTCCTTCTCCGTTTATTAGTTCTACTCTAAAGAGGATCTGCCCTCTTCCATCATTTCTTTATTTACTTATTGATTTATATCTTGTATATCTCACACTGTATAAAAGAATAAACTCCAAATGGTACAGGCAAAGAAATATAAAAAATGAAAGCATATAAATGCTAGAAAAAATGTGGTGCATACCCCTTAAACCTTGTTGTAGCGAAATGCTTTCTAACCATCACTCAAATTCCAGATGCAAAAGTAAATACATGAAAGGCTGATGAATATGACTGTATGAAACTAAAACCAATTGCACTATAAAACACCATAAACAAAGTCAAAAGACAACTGACAAAATATGAAGAAAATATTTGCACTCTACCACAAAAGGCTAATATACTTAATATATAAAGAACTGTTAAATTGAGAGTTAAATGACTAAAAACCTTACAGAAAAATGGGAAGAAAGACGTGAACAGACAGCTTACCAAAAAACTGACCTAAAGATGGCCCTTAACCATAGGAAGGATGTTCTGGCTCACTCATAATGAGAGAAATGCAAATCAAAGCAGCACCAAGATGCCATTTCCCACCTATCAGAATGGTGAAAATTTAGAAGTATGACAACGTGGTGCAACAGGTGCTCTTATACATTGTGGATGGGAATTGCAAACTGGTACAAAAAGGGACTTTTAGAACTACCTAGTCCAGAGGTTAGAGAGAGGTTGAAAGCAGAAATGTGTTTATTTTCTAGTAACATTTAGGAGAAGGCTGCTTTACAACGTTCTTGAAGGTCACTGGTAATACAAGTTGTGTTAAGACTGTTCAACAGGCATTTATAGGTACTTGAAATACTTTCCCAAATACTCCCCCCCCACCATTTTTTTATCATTTATCATTAAGAAGCACAGTTGTGATTGAGAAGCCATCCCCATGGTTGTTGATTTTGCTACTTTTGCTTCTACTCTCCACTGGACTCTGGGATCTCTATGTCTATATCTATGCATAGATCTGTATATCTATATATCTCTGGGAGCTATAGAGTCATAAAGACCAGAACTGGTAGGACCCTTAGAGATGTTCGAGCCCATCCCTGAATGATTTACAGGAGGGAATGAGGCCCAGAGAGGGACAGTGGCTTGCCCAGGGTCACACAGTGAGCCAAGCCTGGAAGAAAAGGCTTCTGACCAGAATGCTTCTCTATCTCTTGTAAGATACATGTAAAGTACCAGACACACAGTAGCCACGTAGGCTATGAGAGCAATAATAACCGATTCAGTTTCATTCCTTGAGCGGAACTTGTCTTCTGAGTATACCAAAGTTGAGGGAAAGTGAATACTCGATTTTTGATCCTCCCAGGATCCTTAGGTAGTAGCAGTTCCTTAGCAATGACAGCCATAACACTGTGGAAAGGCACCAACAGGTGAGTGTGTGTTGACTATTAAATTATGAGCCAGCCCCATTATCCTTTCCTACAGATGGTTTGACTCCCAGCTTCAGTACCTGTGGGCTTGCACTGGGCCTGGAGTCTCCATTTCAAAGGCTTGCAGGGGGGAGCTAATGGGACTGGAGTCCAGCGTGTGCAGAGACACTTCCTCCTACAGCTCCGTCCGCCTTGAGCTTTTCTCAATCACAGAGGTGCCGTGTAGCCTAGTGGAGGTGCTGGTGAGGATTCAAAGCCAAGTCCACCTGAGTCTAAATCCTGTGTTTTTCAGTCTTTACTCAGAAAGCTGAAAGAGAGTTGAGAGAATATCCAATCCAAACCTTACCCTTCAGAGATAAAGAATTTAGGCTCCCGGTGCTTAAGAGACCTGCACGTGGTCACACCGTACATACAGATCCCAGCCTAGAATCCAGGAGCGAGACTCAGTCCAGGGCTCTTTGTAATATCATACAGTGCATTTCTGGAGCGATAAAGGGAAACCTGTAATTTCTCAAATTAGGAAGTCTCCAGGCTTGGACACATACTGTCTAGATAGATTCTTTTAAGATGCCAAAAACAACTTTTACAAAGTTTTTTACAAGCTCTGCTTAGAAATCTATGCCAAGGCTTCATTTAAGTCAAGACTGGTGGAGGTTGTAACTTATTTGGGGATTCCCACCTTGAATTTGGGGGTTTAATGTAACATAGGGGCATGAACATGGTTTGGGGTTGGGCGAGTCTTGGTTCTTTTCCTGGTATTTCCCATGGTAGTTATATTACTCTAGGCAGGACATTTATCCCCACTGAGATGGATATCCTGCTTTTTTCCCACTTAATAGTAAATCATGAATATTTTCCCGTGTCATTATTGTTTTACATCATTATTTTTATGTCTGCATAATATTCATTGTGTGACTCAACTGTCACATTTAATCAGTCTCCTATTATGGTTAGATGTCTCTGCTGTTTCCCATAATGGTGATGATTTCCCTTGTAAGTCTGTCTCTGCAAGACCCCCTAATTTTGAATGTTATTTTCAGATAGCATCTTCCCACTCCAGATATCTATGACAATACCAGGAAGTTTCTTTAGCTTAGACGTTTCTAATGAAAAATCAATAAGAAGAGTTACCATGTGCCAGGTCCTTTCTAAGGAAATACTTTGGGTTAGGAAATTTTCAAGGTAGGTATCAGCAGCTGTCCACCCCAGCTCGAGAAAGACCCAATGAGGTGCTTGTGAAAAGTGTGGTTGTGATCAGCATAGCCTCTTGGTGTTCTGGATAGGACAACTCGGCAGTAGAATAAAATCCCGGCACACCAAATCAACTGACTTGTTAAATGGATTTCTTCCATATTGACACACTGGCTTCTCGGGAGTACAATTTTCATTTTGATATAATTCACAGTGATCCTTCATTGTTAAATACAAGTGCCATTTCTCTCTTAGTTCCTCTTGGCATCGTTCCTGGTTGGAAATATTTAAAACACGTCATCAGCATAAAAGAAGAAACTTATTTCCCAACTTTCTGTGGAAGGACAGCATAGGTTTGATTCATCTGTAAGTGGCAACAAACAGCCAGGGATACAACTTAAAGGGAAGAGTGTTGGGCTTCCCTGGTGGCGCAGTGGTTGAGAGTCTGCCTGCCAATGCAGGGGACACGGGTTCGAGCCCTGGTCTGGGAAGATCCCACATGCCGCGGAGCAACTAAGCCTGCGAGCCACAACTACTGAGCCTGCGTGCCACAACTACTGAGCCCGTGCTCCACAACAAGAGAGGCCGCGATAGTGAGAGGCCCGCGCACCGCGATGAAGAGTGGCCCCCGCTTGCCGCAACTAGAGAAAGCCCTCGCACAGAAACGAAGACCCAACACAGCCAAAAATAAATAAATAAATAAATAAATAAATAAATAAATAAATAAATAAACAAACCCAAAAAGTTTAAAAAAAAAAAAAAAAGGGAAGAGTGTAAAAACCTTCGTTCTCATCTTGCTTCTAAAACAATTAGTTGATCGTTATTAATTTGTCTTCTTTTCAGCCATCTCCAGGATAATTGTATATACTTCTTAGTGGCCAGAAAATGAAAGACAGGAATCCACTGAGAGAACAGCTCCCATAGGGAAGGTGCCAGCAGGCGTGCTCAGGATGAGGCATCCACGTACAATTTCTTCTTTCAGCCCTTACTTAAACCTCAAAGCTCCGTTTATGCTCATTCTAGCTCCTGCTTTCTGTGCAGCTAGATGGATTGGCTGTCCCATCCACCTAAGTTTTTTATTAATTGTGGCAAGAGCACTTAACATGACATCTACCTTCTTAACAAATTTTGAAGTGTACAGTACGGTATTGTGAACGACAGGAGCTATGTTGTAAGCAGATCGCTAGAACTTATTCATCTCGAATAAAATGAAGTTCTTGGTTCCAGACTAGAAGTTTGGGCCCCTTGTGTGATGGACATATTGCAATCATGTATATTAGTGTTTGCATACTCCTTCAAGCCTAACCCTTCTGCATGTTGGTAACAGAGCAGAGCTCTTTTGAATGACAGTATTTCCCCGGAGCCTTTTAGAAAAACAATAATAAATTTCGGCATATTTCCAAACTGTGTGCTTCCCTGCACCTTTATGCAACATGATTTGGAGACCCCAGCTGAGGAGCCTATGATTATAGCTCATTGTTATATAGCATAGACCCATTTAATTATTCATTCAGCACATATTTATGGAGTATCTGCTCTGTGCCTGTTCACCTGTAATGAGAATGAGAAATTTGATTTGCTGACTTAGTTGACAAGTTAGTCTGCTACAGAAAGTAAGGCCATTTGAGGGTCATTAGCATAGGGATAGTTGAAGCCAAGAGCAGAAGACATTCACAGCAGGGGAGAGTGTAGGGACAGAAGGGAAAGGGGTTAATGAAGGAGGCTTGGGGTGTGTAAGTAAAAGAGTCCACTGCAGAGACACACAGTGAGCTAGGTGGAAATGTTTCTGCTTCTTGTTCCTAACTAGGGAACAGATGAAAACCAGAGATAGAGAGAGAGAGATTGACTCTTAATAAATAAAATTATTATTTTTATCTGTAACAATAAAATTGCATTATTTTCAGTATTATGATGATAAGATTTTTTCCTATCTTCACAGGTCTTATAGGTTACTAATAAAATCATATAGATTATGTTTGTTTCCCCTCATCAACACTGAAAGAGATGCCAAAAACTCAGCCTCTGTGCACTGGTGCCAGATCAAATCACAGAGACAGAGTTTTGGGTGAAGTAGAAAAGAATAGCTTTATTGTTTTGCTAGGCAAACAGGGATACAGTGGGCTCGTGCCTCAAAAACTGTGTGTCCCACCCCCGGGGGGATTTGGTGAGGAGTTGTATAGCAATGGTTCAAGGGTGGGGCTGCTGATAAGGATCAGGGTGTGTGCAGGGCCTGCACTCCTTTAATCTGGCCTCAGGTGGTCTCCTGATGAGCTTCTCTGGTTCCTTTAATCTGGCCTTTGGAACTCAGGGAAGGTCATGGAGGCTGAAGGTCTATTCCCTACAAACAAGAAACGGGGGACACAGAAAGGCTTCTGTGTCTAGGAGCCCCATAGGGTCCTGCTCGATTTCAAAAGTGAAGTCACAAACGAATAGCATATGTTGTATATATACTTAGTTTATCACCAAAATGTGGTACATGTGTTTTATAGCCAAAATCTGAATAATAGCTGTTAAGAAAACAGATATTAACCTCATCCACCCTCCTTGAGAAATTTCCACTATGAGTTCAAGAATTCACCCCCCACCCCCAATGTACCTGACTACTATTACCGTCAGCTAATTTGCTAATGTTAACATTTTTCATACATCATTTGGACCACCAGTCTCTCTGCCATCCAAGCCAATAAGCAGTCATTTTGGTCATCGTTGAGATTATTCAACTAAGTGAACACCAGCCAAATCTTTGCCTTAACTGAAAATTATCCGATTTTGAATTTCAAAATTTGATTAAATGAATTTAATTCCTGAGTTCCATCTGCAGAGCTGCACATCTGGAGCTACGTGCAAGGTTTGCATCTTACAGTTTGTTACTAAGGCTGGTTCCCCCAGTCCTGGCAGGGTATTCAGAAGAAGCCACAGGATAAGCAACAAGGTCCTACTGTATAGCACAGAGAACTATATTCAATATCCTCTATCCTATGATAAATCATATGGAAAAGAATATTTAAAAAATATATATATCATCTATATCTATATCTATCTGAATCACTTTGCTGTACACCTGAAACTAAAACAACATTGTAAATCAACTATACTTCAATTAAAAAAAGAAAAAAGTGGACATGAAAAAAAAATGTAGAAGAACCCATGGGGTTATCAGTAGATTAGGAGCAGAGTTTAGGAGCTAACCCTCTAGGGGGAGAGGAAGGATGGGGCAGAACGGTCAGTGGTGCTGGGGAGATCTGAATATTGAAAATAACTTGAACCCTAAAAAACAGAGGATACGTACTGTCACTCCTACTGAGCCTGTTGCTGCCTTTGTGGATGTGTCACAACATTCATTCTATACCCCAGAGACATCTTCTTGGGAAGTCTTTTCAGCCTCCCGCTGGTACCTCCACTTCCTTGGTATATAGGGGTCATCTCTCCTGGAGCGGGGCTGGGCCATTTAATTTAGTACATGCCTCCAGAGGGACACATACATTGCAAAAGCTCTGCTGCTTGCTTTTTTTTTTCTTGGGAGGTTTTGGAAGTTTTGTACATTTAAAATATTTGTTGCACAAGCAACATTATAACAGTACTCAATATTTGACTTGAGATGGAAGTTCATGGGTGATTTTTTAAAATGTTCTTTCTAGTTCTGTTAATTTTCCTTGCTTCCTTCCTGTGACTCTTTATTTTGTTATACTTTTCATAATATCATGTGACAAGAAAATCAAATGTTACATATTCCTATTTTAAAAATGTATTCAGTGGGAAAATAGGACTGCATTATGGAAATTAACTCTAGAGCCTATTTACTTGGTATGTCAGCCTTCTCTTTAAAAATATTTCCGTTATGTGGGAAAATGTGCCCTTCTCCCTCCCTGTGTGGGCGACACAGACTCTTGATGAGGCAGTGATTATCTAGGTCTGCTAACCCAATAGAGGGCAACTTCGGCTTTAAGGACATGGTGGAGAGGAAGAAATTCAGGTTGGGCCGATGAGGGGTCATGGCACATACTTTCAGTTTCTGGCTCTGCCATTCCCTTATTGTTTGATCTTGGACTTGTCTTGGGTCTCAGTTTCCTTATGAGTAAGGTGAGAGAAATTATGCTAGATGAGCTCAAAGTGCTACATTGGCCATAATTACCATGCTCAGCCATGGAGCTGGGCTCTGTGCTCTAATAGAGCAAAAAAAATAGACACAAACAATCCCACCCCTGGTTAAGTTTCCTTACCCATAGGCAGAAAAACATAGTGGTTAAGGGCCTGGGCTCTGGAGCTAGCCTGTTTCGGTTTGAATCTTACCTCTATCACTTAACAAGCTATGTGACCTTAGGTGAGTTCCTCCACGGCTTTATGCCTCAGTTTTTTCATCTGTCAAATGGGCATAAAAATAGTTCCTAGTTACCTGGTTGTTTTAAGGATAAAATAAGTTAAGGACTGTAAAGCCTGCAGACTCAAGAGTCCATTATAAACAAGGTGCTAAAAATTTTTTAGCTAGTTAAGCTATATGGTATCTACATAGGACACATAATGCAGCAGTCTTTTTCTCTCTCAAGGCACCCTGTAGAAAAGAAATGCCATGTCTAAGTTTATGACCAGAGGGCTTTTACTTATCAGAAGGATAAGAGTCTCACCTTGTAAGATTATTCTAATGCTAATCATTTTATTGAGGAAATGATGTTCTCATTTACTACTTATTTTTAAAAAAACAAGAGTTTGCGTAATAATTATTCCATTTCTTTAAGACTAGCGTTTGGTAAATTGGCAGCCACACTTGGCCATCACTATAGGCAAGTATAGTTGTAGATGACTATTTTCCTAGGGCTTGGGGAGGGGCAAGGTCCTTTTGGCTGCTTTTGTCCCCAGGCATTTCGTTTTGCTTCCTCTCGGCTGGAAGCAGGCACACTTGGGTCGCTGGGAAGAGCCCTGCGGGTTCTGCTGAGAGTCCCCCTTGTCCAGAGTAACCTTGGCCAGAGCCTAGAGGCACTTGCTAGCTCTTTTAGCCTCTTCAGCTACCAGTGTTTCCCATCTTCTAAGTTGTACTCAGGAAAGAGGAGAGCAGGGGCTGTTGACTGAGTCACTTTTATTTTTACACCCTGTAAGCATGGCTGGGGATGTGTTGTCGCCGGAAACTCCATACAGTTTACGAGAAATATCAGGTGGAAAGGACATGGGTGAGAGACAGCTGACCTGAGCTCTGTTCCGTCCCTGCCACTCTTCACTGTCCCCTCCCCTCTCAGTGTCTGTGTAGAACACACACACACACAGACACAGACACAGACAGACACACACACACAGACACAGACACAGACAGACACACACACACACAGACACACGCACACAGACACAGACACACACACACAGACACACACACACAGAGACACGCACACAGACACAGACACACGCACACACGCGCGCGCGCACACACAAACACACACACACAGACACACACACACACACACACACACACACCCTCCCACAATTACCCCCCAAAGCAGGGACATCAATTCTTGTCTGTGAATCTGTGAAACATGCGTTCCTTCCCAAGTTTGCTGTCAGCTAGACACGGCCTCAACTTTCTCTTCCACGCAGTCCTAGTGGACGATGCGAATCGTTTTCGTCCTTACTTCCCAGGAGTATGGTGAGGACGAGCGTGCTAAAGTCACGTGGCACCCTTTGAGCTCTTTGGGAGGAAGCTACTATCTAACTAAAAGGCATTCATATCATTAGGTGCAGTGCCATGAATATTTCCCCAAACTGCCTCTATCCTATTAGTGCCTGTAGGTCATTTTTGTGGCTGAGGAACGTCTCCAGTCGTGCTTTCATTTTAATGAGAAGTGATGATGGTATTGCTCCATTGCTCTTAAAGAAAACAAAAAACAGCCCACAGTGAACTGACACAGGAGCTTAGGACATGACAATTTTAGCTTGCTTCTGAAACAAAACAAAATAGCACAGAGAAATGCTGAGGTCCCTTCTGACTCTGGTCTTCATAGTCAAACGTGCTCATTTTATAGACAGTGAAACTGAGGGTCTGAGAGAAGTAGAATTTTCCCGAAGACTCTCAGCTAGCTGGTGGCAGAGCCGGGACGAGGCCCCTGGCCGATTGCTGCTAGGCCCCTGGATCATATATATGAAGGTTTCTCCTGTACCAGTCTGTGAAGGCATGTATTTGATTCTATTTGGCTGAAATGATGATTTCCTCAACCTTCTTTTTGTACAACTTCCTCAGTGGCTGCATTTCAGTGTCTTCCTGAGTTCCATGCAGAAGTCTGTTACTGAAATGCAGAATCCATTTCCTCCCGCTATCATAATTTGTTTTTCATTGAAAAATACACATTCTGAGTTTGGGTTTTATCTTCTTTTGTTTTCCCCTGCTGTATGTGCATCCTGACCATATGCATGGGTTGGACAAGGATTGTGATATTACATAGGGGAAAGGTTAATGGTGTTGCTAAAGCAGAGAAAATGGGCTTGAAATAAGAAAAAAAAAAAGTGTAATTATTCCAAGCACAGCTACTCTGCTTAGCTCAAATTGGATTCATGGATTCCGACAACACCCAACAACTCAGATGATTTCCCCCAGACCTGCCCATACCCCATCTCTGGTCCCACCTGCATTCTTGACCTTAGGGAACCTTCGCCCAACCCTGATTACATCCTTCAACCTGAAAGACTCACTTCAACTGAGACCTTCCTACCCCATAAGTCAAGTCCTCCACTTCTGGCTACACTCTTACCCTCATGCTTCCCAATGTGTTCACACCCCAATAGTACTGAACATTCCTGGGTGTTCTTCCAAGCCTTGCCAAACTGCTCAGCCCTGATCAATGATCCTTGATCCTGACTACCTACTGGTGACTGATTCTGGAAGCCAGATCTAAGGCAGGGGGTGGGAGCAAAGGAATCAAATGAATCGAGAGGTCATATGGGAGGGAGAGAGAAGTAAGGCGTGAGGAGAAGACGGAGTGTGCTGATGACGAGAGGGGCCTTGTGCTGTGGCTCCTGAGCCTAAAATGAATGCCCCGTGCTTTTGAATGAAGACTGGGGATGAGTTGAATAAATTATGTAGGCTGTTCCCGATTCCCATCACCCGGTGGGCTGAGGAACAAGTGGATTATTGGACTGTATCGCCTGAGCCTGAAGGGAAGGGCTGATTGAAAATTCTCTGGAACCCTATGTGGGTGAATATTGGTAGTGTGAAGAATTGGTCTGTGATCTCTTCAAAGAATACGTCCTACCCATCCTCACATCCTCCCCTTCACTCCTAGCATCCTGGCGCATACCTAGCATATAGTTTTTGCTCAGTGTAGAATCATTTGTTCAGGATTATTCTCAATTTCTTAATTCTTACCTGCCTCATTTCTCACCACCATAAGCCCCTGCTCTGCTGTTCCTGCGTGCGCGCACGCGCGCACACACACGCACACGTGCACGCACACCTCCATTCCAACTGTGAATGGGCCATATGCTTTGACAGTCTCTTGCCTTTGCACCTGCTATTTCTCTGTCTACCATGTCCTTTCCCTCCACCTCTTGTTCAGTCTTCCAGTCTTAGCACAGGCATTATTTTGTCCAAAAAGTTTTTCTTGCTGACCCAAGAATCCCCCCATATGTCCTTTCTCTGTGTTCTGATAGCATTCCACTCTTTTGGCATCATTGTCATAAAAGTGAAATAAACAAAAGTTGACAGTTTTTTTTCTGATCTCATCTCATATTGAGCTGTGAGCTTGTAGAGGGCCGAGGCTGCATCTTATTCAGCTCTTTCTATCCCTGGTGCTTAACCCAAGGCCTGGCACATATTAGGCTTTCAATATATGTTTCCTGAATATGTGAATGGAAAGCGTCTTCCTACTTACCTTGTCTGCTCCATTCGATCCTTTTGTTCACCTCTTCCATTGTTTTTGTCTATAAACTGAATACACAGATCATGAAGTCACCAAAATTAATAGGCATTGACAAGCAAACCCTATTCATTCTTATCATCTAGGAAACAAAAGCTACCAGTATCTCTCCTAACCATTCATTTCTCCCATGCTTTCCCTCCACTAAAGACACAAAAAATACTTCTGGAAGCATACCTGGTGCTGACTACCACTACTGTTCTCTAGAGATTATTAACATTTATCAACCAGCTGTTTCACGGGAAGAGCTTTAGTAATTGTTTTGCATTTTGTAGCTAATTGCAGGAACAAAGTGGCTACCAGTGCAAAATTTGTTTTTTAAAAGAAAACATTCTCTCCCTAATCAAGTCCACATGGGAAAGACAACATCAGATTATTACCGATCAGCATTCATGAGCCAGGAGAGAGATGAAGTAGTAGATTCTTCTTGATTCCTAGTTAAGAAGTTGAAAGTTAGGATATTACACGTTTCAAGGAAATTTGCAGAATTCAGTGATACAAATGTTGGAGACTTAAAATGAGGCGAGGTTTGGCTCAGGGATTAAAAGGAATGGGTAAGAAGTGCTTTTTGAATATTAGAGAAACCCAGACTAATAGAGCTGGAAAAAGGCTCTTAGCATCTAGTTCCGTGATCCTTAATGATAAAAGTATTTTGAAAAACTATATAACCGTTCACATGTCATTATTTTTACATATATAACTCATGACTTTAAATGGTTTTAAAGGATGTAGTTTTCACTGTTTTGTATATTTATTACATACTTTATGTATATTTTCATCACAACCTTGGAAATGCTCAGTTAGCTCATTCAGTTTATGGAAAATGTCCACCATATAGCCTCAGTAGTGAAACCAGTCCTCATTGTCAAACAAATCAGCCAACTAAGATTGACTTTCTGGTTAAAAGAGTTTGGTTTGATTATATTGTCCTGTGACAGGTATCACTGAACTGAAATTCTAACGTGAAGAGAGGTCGATAAGGCACAGAGTCTTGCCATGGTTTGTCACCTGGATGAAATAAAGGCCCTGCCTCATCAATATTTCTTACCCCAGCACTCTTGGGTTTGTTCTACAAGGACTCTCCTTCAGGAGCTCCATGTTCTTGAATCTTCCCTTTGTTGTTTTGTACTCCAGAGTTTGTTACTCCCTGAGATAATGCTGCATAGTAAAATGAAGGATGGTCAAGAGGTCCGTCTCTCTTTTGTCAAGTGGGAAAAAGGACAGTGTGAAAATGGAGGTGGGAAAGGAAAATCTAGAAATGATGGGCAGATATCCTGCCATACTGACTGTCTGGAAAGTCAGATACCCAAACTTGGAAATCTCTGACCTACTTCTCTCTACTTCTGAGAGAAGTCTACTTCTCTCTCATTTTACTGTTAGGCCAACTAAGATCTAGAAAGAAGCATGGACCCACCCCAGTTGGTGACGCTTGTTAACCAGTGGCAGAGCCAGTATGGGAATATAGGTATTTTGATTTCCCAGCTAGTGTGCTTCCTGCCCCATGATGTCTCATTAACCTGTCCTACAGTGAAGTGACTGTAGTCTCTTTAGGCAGTCACAGTGGAGTTTTCTCATAGAAGATGAGCTCTGACCTTGACGTTTCTTCGCAGGGAGGTGTGTTTACATAGAGAACTCAAGGATGGTAGTTATTTGTATCTGCTCTGACATTCATTGCAGGTTAAGCAGGTAGGGTTACCACTTAACAAGCCTTCATGCAAAAGCCTGTAATTTAACAAGGCTGTTCTATATGAGTGGAAAAGGCACTTTACTCTGGGGCCAAAGCCTCATGGTAGCTATCAGCTTTTTGAATAGTTTACTATTCACCTCATTTTGTTAGTCTCCTGGGTTAAATTGCAAGGTCTCAAAGTACGTAAACTCTGTCTTTTATTTCTTTATCTCGAAGTCCCTTAAAACACTGAGTAACATAAATGTCTCTGGAGTCAAACTGCCTTGGTTCAAATATTGGTTCTGCTGCCTGCCAGCAGTATGACTTTGGACAAAGAATTAACCTCTCAATCCCTCAGTTTCCCCTTCTGTAAAATAGGTTATAATGATTGAGTACATGCTATGTCAAGTGCTTGGAAGTATACTTGATATAATTATAATACTATTCAGTAAATGTTAGCTATCGTTATCATTATTGTTGATTGAAACCATCAAGTCATCTTTCCTTAAGACAATTAGGGGAGTTAGCCCATGGAGATTAAACAGGTTGGAAAGTACATTAAATTCACCCAGAGGCAAGCTCCCAGGGAGAGAGCGCAGGTCTGCAGAAAGGGAGGGTCTAGACAGTGTTATGGAGGTTTCATCAAGTCACACATAGAATAGTTCAGGACAGTGCTATCTAATGGAACTTTCTGTGGTGACAGAAATGTCCTGTATCGACGCTGTCTGATATGGTCGCCACTAGTCACATGTGGCTTTTGAGCACTTGAGATTTGGGTAATCCTTGTGAGAAATTGAATTTTTCATTTTATTTAATATTAATTAACTTACAGTTAAATTTCAGTGGCCACGTGTAGCTGGTGGCTGTCATCCTTTTGGCCAGTACAGGTTCAAGACTTCAGCCTTGTTTTTGTCAGTTACCTTAAATCTTTGAGTAGGAAGCCAGCTTCAGGTGAGACAGTGAAGGTAAAACTGACTTGAGGAGAGTGAATGCCATGTAGTTGGGAGCAGTGACTTGGAATTAGGGGCTGGTTCCGAGTGGGCTCTCATATGTCTCTCTTCTGGTTCTGTCCCTCCTTTGTTGCTACCTCTCCCTCTAGCTCTGCTCTCCTTTCTCTCCTTTCTTCTGTATCCCCTCCATCATTCCTCCTTCTTTCCCTATGGCCAGGCTCCTTAGCCAAATATATTTTGAGACCTGTGCAGATGTAGCTAAGTTCCTACCAATTAAGGTCAATAACATATCCATGAGAAAGTCTATTAAGACGTGTGGGGCAACGGCTAATTCCTTAGGAACAGAAGCCGACTGGGAGAAGTCACAAGCTGTGGCAAAAAGAGACATTTTCTCACACTATTGTCATATGAAGAGTGACCCTCCATCAATTTAGTATTGATTCCATTCATCTTTTAAGTAGTAGATCATGGGCAAGATCATTTAAGATTTTGTGGACTATCAGTGGAGGCTCCCACTGTTCACCCGAGCTAGATACAGATGGTATTTCAATACCTTCTTCATCTTAGAAAGACAAATACCATATGCTATCACTTATATGTGGAATCTAAAGTATGACACAGGGACTTCCCTGGTGGCACGGTGATTGGGAATCCGCCTGCCAATGCAGGGGACACGGGTTCGAGCCCTGGTCCGAGAGGATCCCACATGCCGCGGAGCAACTAGGCCCTTGTGCGCCACAACTACTGAGCCTGCGCTCTGGAGCCTGAGAGCCACGACTGCTGAGCCCACGCGCCACAGCTATTGAAGCCCGCGTGCCTGGACCCCGTGCCCCACGATGGGAGAAGCCACTGCAACGAGAAGCCCGCGCACCACAACGAAGAGTGGCCCCCGCTCGCCGCAGCTAGAGAAGAGCCCGTGCATAGCAGCGAAGACCTAGCACAGCCAATCAATCAATCAACTAATAAATATGACACAAAGGAACTTATCTATGAAACAGAAACAGAATCATGGAGATAGAGAACAGACTGATGGTTACCAAGGGGGGTGGGGGAGGGATGGATTGGGAGTTTGGGGTTAGCAGATGCAGACTATTATATATAGAATGGATACACAACAAGGTCCTACTGTATAGCACAGGGAACTATATTCAGTATCCTGTAATAAACCATAACGGAAAAGAATATGAAAAAGAATATATGTATAACTGAATCACTTTGCTGTACTGCAGAAATTAACACAACATTGTAAATCAACTCTACTTCAATAAAAAAATGCAAAAAAAAATACCTTCCTCATCTTGGAACACATTCTATTTTGAAGGCTTAACTAGTCCTTCAAGGGAAGGAGAAACACTTAATATAAATCAAGAAAATGAATTGCGATTATGATATTTGGAAAGTGACGAGCTCCTAGCCAGACCACGTGAACCGAGAATTGCACACACTGTCATTCAGGCAGTGTCTGGGGCCAGTGTTCACCATGGGAACAAGTTACATACCTTGTAGCACAGCTCCTTTCTGCATTTCTCATATCCAGGTTAAAACAGCTCATTGTTAGTATTTTCAATATTTTAAATGTGCACTGAGTCATAGTTAGGATCTTAAGTGGCGCAAACATTTGCTGTTGTAAAAGCAGCTGTTTTGCAGAGCACCAGAAAACCTCTTTTTATTTGTGGAGCCCATCCATATTAAAATTATAACTTCAGCAGCTTTCTGTGGAGAAAATGGTGGCTCTGACCTTTTATTCCATTTGACCGTGGAGAAGAGGACCATAATTTCAACAATCAAATCCCCAAAGTGTTCTTGTGCCCATTTTCTTTCTACAAAATGTTATTCTGTCTGTCTGCTCGTAACCCACCTTAATCCATTTTCAATGACCTTTTTTTTCCACAGGAAATTCTCACAAATACTTTTCATTTTCTTTACAATAGAGGTAACCGTTGTAAGTTCTTACACATCTTTGTAGAGGAAATGTATATATTATAGCTGTAATTCACCCAGAAAGCGGGAAAGTAGGCCTTGTTCTGGGTGGCCCCCCAGGGCCCAGGAGCTTTTCGGAGTCCTGTGTCTAACCCAGGTAATACAGTGTTTGAAGGTCAGACTGGAAACAGCAACCGCCAGTGAATGGCCATGAATACAAGTCCAGGCCTCAAAAAAAATTTTTTTTTTCTATTGAGAGAGAATGAGAAGCATCCAATGAACAGTGACACAAAATCGAATACAGCAGATCCCAGACAGCTGCCTCCAATCCCGTTTTCCTGTACGGGGCAAAGTGCTGCCTTGCCAGTATATTCTCCACACTGGTGCAAGCGTAAGCTTTCTCAAGTATAGCCTAGTGATCTTGCCCTCTGCTGTTCTCAGACCTCTGAACCATCTTAATGTCTGCCAGATGCAGTCGTTTCTGTCCCAAAGTCAAAGTCCTGCGTGACTTTGCTCTTACTCTCGTCCCCAGCCTTTCTTCTCATGGGTCTGCTCTCCTGAAGCCCCAGTCAACTGTTTTCAGCTCTCTTGTCACCACTGTTCCTCCAGCGTCCTTTTTCTCCTCTGGATCTGTCGACCAAAGAGTTACCCATTCTTCTAATCCCAGTTCAAATCCTACCTTCTCCAAGGAACCTTCCCAGAGCCCCCAAACGTACTCAAGGCCCTTTTCTCTGTAGTCCTCTGGCACTTTGATACTACGGTGCCATAGAAGAGCTTGCATTCAGAAACGCTGGGTTTGAATCCCAGCTCTGCCATTTGCCACTTGTGATCTTGGACAAGACATTGAACCTCACTTTCTGAGCCTATGCCTTCATCTGGAACATGGAGAAAAGAACGCCTCCCCTGCACATGTCAGAGGCTTGCTGTGACCCTTGAAGGAGGTGACGCACACCAAGCTCTTAAGTAGACAATGAAATGATAAACTACTGGCCCTTTTACTGGCCCTTTTATTATTGTTCTTCAATGAAAAATCAAGCAAGGCTGGTTTGAAACTCATTCTGAAAGGTGCCGAGGGAAGATGTTTGTCACCCAATCCCTGGACCTGACCATCAAACTGTCCCAGAAGCTGTAGTCTTTCAGTCTCTAAACTCGACTTTCCAGATGGCCTCCGGCACTAGAAGACGCGTGGAAACCTTTAGTCACACTACGTGTTCGGATTTACAGCGCTTGCTCGCACTGGTGAGGTCCCCAGGGACAGGGACGCAGCCTCAGTCTCCTTTAGTGAGCTGTGATGAATGCTAAAAACTAATACATGTACCTGAAATCCTAGCTGTTAGTTTCCCAAGCCCATACTCTGCTGATCTGATATACTGTTAGATTTTTCTCCTTCCTTACTTTTCCTACAATGTTGAGGGGTTCTCCTAACCTTCATTAAGTATTCAAGAGTTGAAGACTTAGAAGTAGACAGAGGAGATAGTGACTCAGTGAAAAGGGTGTTGAGAGGTGAGAATGAGGTCTCAGAGTGGTGACTTGGCAGAGCTATAGAGATGGGGCTTCTATATGGTGGCAGTCTTGCCTGAGCCCTTGTTCTCAGGGTCGGGGGATCCGAAGCAGGCTGGATTAGAAAATGAAACAAATGGCACCATGGGGTCAAAGAGCATATAAATCCCAGCTGGACCCCTTACTAGCTGCCCGGCTCACTGTAAAATGAGGCTGATGCCTGCCCTCCTTCCCTCTCTCCGTTCAGTTATTTACAAAAAGACTTAGTGGACCATGTGTCAGGCACTCTGCTGGGGTGTATGGATATCAGAGTGAATAAAACACTCACCCTGCCGTCAGGAAACTTAGAATTTAACCGATGGTACCTACCTTCCTGTCAGTTCAGCCTGGTGTGAAGACTGAATGAGAGTGGTGGATGTAACAGTGGCCAAAACATAGTCAGGGCTCACAAAGTGTGGCCATCCTTTCTTTCTCTTGCATCTTGGCGTTACACCACTCGGTGTACTTGACTCAGGCGTGCACACATGCACGTGTACCCACACACATGCCCTCAGATCTCTGTGACTTTCATTTATTTTAGTCCAAGATTGTTGCCATTTTCGTGCACAGCCCTTAGAACAGGTGAATCAGCCAGTCAAAAATGGACTCGATGGACTTGCTTGAGTGACTTGACTGCCATCAAAGCAGGATGGATGAACGGATATAGTCACTGAGTCAGGTGGCTTTCAGGAGTCCCATTGGTGTTAGAATTTTAAATTTAGTTTCCTGCTGCTGTGGTTGGATATACATGGGAGTCAGTGACAAGCTATCAGCTCTCCAATTTGTTGTAATGATGTGCTGCTTAAAAGGCATCCCTAATACATTGCATTTGGGGTTCAGAAGCCTGTGCTCTTGTAAGAAAATGACAGTAGTAATGAAAACTGTGCTGCGCTATCTTATGACAAGTTTCATGAGTATGACATCCCGCAAACTCATTTTCCAGGCATTGTACGAGTTCTCTTGCTATATTGCAATTGTATGTCCTAATTGATCATTCTCCTCCACACTCTGCCCTGCATGCACATGTAGGTCAAGTCTTTGTGAGTGATTCCACCAAATAAGTCAGGAAGCTGAAAGTCAGCCTAGGTGTTTCCTTCTCTGTCACCCACCCTCCCCCAAATCTGTTCCGTCACAAAGTTCTGTTGAGTTTGTTCCTTAAATAGATGTCCTCTCCATCCCCCCGGCCACTACCTTAGTCCATGCTCTCATGACCTCAATCATCAATGACACCAATAATCTAGAGGCCTCTTCACCTCCAGTCAGTCCTCCTCCACGTTCCCCACCCCTCCTTCCTTCAGAAGCCATTTACTCGCTCACGGTGACCGTGTCACTTTCCTGTTCAGTGTCTTTCAGTGGCTCCATATTGCTTATACAGAATAAAGCCTGAACTCCTTGGCATGCTACACAAAACTCTGCCCAGTTTGTCTCCTCTCTGTCCAGTCTCAACTTTCATCATCCCTGTTAACTTCCCAGTCATACCAAAATGCTTAAGAGTTCCAGAATAGAGCGTTCATTTGTTCATTCAGCAGCTATTTGTGTCTAGACACTGGGTATACCGCTGTGAACAAAATAGAACCAAGGTCCTTTCTTCATAGAATTTCCATTCTAGTGGGGAAAACAAAAAACACACATATTATTTGTACAACTTCTTTATCTTTCCATATGCTCTTTGCTCCGCCTGAAGAAACTTCCTTGCCCTCTGTCTGTCTACATCTAGCCCACTGCCCTTTCAGGAATTAGCTTTTAAGCATTACATCTAAGGTAAACTTCAGCCTGCTTTCCTCTTTTTCTCTGTGCATTGGCATATTTTGAGTATAGCATTTGTTTTTCTGTCGTTGTTCTCATTGTTTTCATGTCATATCCAGCCCTCATGATGTTCTCTGTTTAAGGGGACAGTATCTTTTTCTCTTTGTCTTCAGAGTACCCAGCACTTTGCCAGCACTTAATCGGGACTCCAAAAACGCATTTAAGTCCATGAAAGAATTAAAGGAAGGAAGGAAACCCATTTATTTCCATTTATTCATAGCTTGGAAAAGTTTTAACTAGTTTTAAATTATGACCCAGTAGGATTGCATAGTCAAGAAAATGCCACTGAATTTTACAACGGATGATATTTCCTAAAATGTATGGAAGGAATGAGTATTCCCTCCGTGATTTGGTTTATAAGTCATTGTCTCATCAACTTCGTATTAAACTAAGAAATTAAATGAAATCTCCCTCACACGCAGGTAAGTTAATCTTTGCCTCATATCCTATTGCTGTGTAATAATGGTCAGAGCTTACAAGAAGGAGAAAAGCAGAAATCACAAAGAAAATGATTGAAAGAGTTGACAGATCAAAATTAAAAAAAAAGAAAGAAAACTTCCATTCATCAAAATACCAAAAATAAAAACAGCTGTTCTTTAACACTCCCTTTTATTGGCTATAGACATTAAAGAGACTTCTGATCCTTAGTGGTCGCTTCAGGGCTGGTTTCATGGGGTTGTGTTCTGTGCTTGGTTTAATGCTCTGCGGTTGCCATCTTGAAATTCTTAATTTTTGAACAAGGGACACCCTCCCCTCTCATCTTGTACTGGGCCCCCCAAATCATGTACCTGGCCCTGAGTCTCTTAAATCATTCTAGAACCTTCCTGCTGCTAGTGATAACTTTTACACCAGGCCCACATGTATTATGCTTGGCAAAAGAATATAGGAAACTACCTGCTCAGTAAAATTGGGCTTCAAGGGGAATATAGAGGGGCACCTAAATGTTGATACCTTGGTAGTGTTCCATATATCTTGGCATTCATTCATTTGTTCCTTCCTTCATTTATTTTTATTTACTTATGTTTTGGCTGCACTGTGCGGCTTGCAGGATATTAGTTTCCCGACCAGGGATTGAACCCGTGCCCCCCTGCATTGGGAGCTTGGAGTCTTAACTACTGGACTGCCAGGGAAGTCCCGTGTTCCTTCATTAATTTAGCAAACTTTTCTGAGTCTACCCTTTGTGCCAAGCATAAAGGCCAAGAGTAGCTTCTCAACAAGTGTTTGACAAATGTATATATGAATGTGTGGTGTATTACTATCCCCGTTTTACAGGTGAAGAAATGAAGGCAGAGCTGGTTGATCCTGACCAAAGTCAAAGAGCTGTTAGGTGGTGAAATAGAAACAACTTTCCAGTTATCCACATTGCTTTTCTAAACATTTAAAAGACGTGTTTAGAAATGAGACTAATAAGACCAGCTAAATAAGGATTTTCCAGAAGCAAAACACCAGCTCTGAGGATTCTTTTTGGTTTGTTTTCTCTTTGTTCTCATGGGGTATGCAGCGTAACGAGGGAGGTCAGATAACTGCAGAGCAGATAAGTCCAACAACCCAAGGTAGTGTGAGGCAGGTACCAAGAGAGCTTGTGTAGGTGTGCGCTGCTGCGGTGACGTGGAGACGCAGAGAAAGGCAGAGGCATGCACTGGGCCAAGCCATGGTAGTCCCCCAGGCTACATCACCCCAGGGAGGTAGTTCCATGCGGGTTGGCTAGCCAGTGCCAAGGGAACAGTAACCTCTAAGGCAGGTGTGTAGGGACCCTCATGAACTCTTTCCCAGGTAATTTGTTCTCCAGACTGCCACATACCAGTCTGCCTCCGCAGAGGGCCTGGCCATGATCAGTCTTAGCAGCTGCCCAGAAAGTTCAAGTAGGGATCTCATGCCTCATGAAAAAGCACTCTGGGGGCCTGAAAGAGTTTACTGTTCCTACCAGTGATTGATTTGGGACAGTCTCTTAACCCACCCACAAGTGTTTATTGAGTGCCTACTATGTGCCAAGAAAGTCCAATGGGGATTCTATTTCTGGCAGCTGAACTTTTAACTCCCATCTGTTTTCTTTGTCTTGAGTAGAACGTCAGTCTGATGCGGAAGTGCAAAGTAAAGCTATTTCTGTGCCGCTCATTCTTCAGACACCTTTCTGCTAAATAGTTCCCAGCAGCTGTGCCAAGCCTTTCTGAACGCCAGGAAATCAGTTGTGCATTTTGAGAGTGTCTTATGGAAGTATTAATTGTTCCTCGTCACTATAATGGGTTCTAATTAGCTTGGACAATGCTCTCAGTCTCCTCTTTGAAGAGACTGTGTGGCTTGTAATGATTTCTCTAATTCTGATGGGCTAGATTAGATGGGAACTGATCTCTTGCTTTCCTTTCCTTTTGATTTCTTCTTTCTTTGTAGATGCATCCTAATATCCTCATTTATACCCTATCTAGATTTACAGAGTAATGGATTTCTATGGTGCGGGGCCTTCTGAACACTTCACATTCCTGCTAGCAGGGCTCATGGATACCGTTGAGAATCTGATGCAAACTATTCTATATTAACCCTTTCCCCAGAGAAGTGTACTTTTGCATAAATACGTATAATTCAACATCCAGTTATAGGGGTCTCAAGGATTTAGCCTGTCCATGGAAGTTTCCTCACAGCACATGAAGACCATAGAATTTCTACAGGGTCAACCCTACAGATCATTGAGTTCACTGGTTTTCAAAATTATTTTAACCACGGAGCCCTCTGGTTGAAGGGGGTAAAGGGAAGGGAGACGCTGCGTACTGCCCACACCTGTCTCCCCCCGGAGTGCTTCCTAAGGAGGTTCTGAGGAACACAGTTTGAAACCCAGTGATCTAGTCCAATCCCTTCCTTCCTTCACCTGGGAATACTGACTCAAATAGAGGAGAAAGGACTTAACCGAAGGTCACGCGTTCACTCAGTGGCAGAGCTGAGACCTCCAGGGCAGAGCCTCGGCCTTGCCTTATTTCTCTTCTAATTGCAAACCTCCTACCATCCGTACCACATTAGCGTCACAAAGAACCTGGGCGCAACATGGCTTAAACCCACAATTATATATAATCATCGCTATTGAAGTAGGAGGAAATGGAAATACACAACTGACTTGCGTGTCCTCGGTCCATCCAGGCCGTCTTTATTCTGTCTCATTTCTGCTGGTTCTCGTGTCTTTGTGACCTGCATCCATTTTACAGCACGTACTTTATTAGAATACACATCACAGTCAAAAGTATCCTGTGTGCCCTCCACAAAGTAACATCCCGTTGGCTTTGCACAAACACTCTGCCATAATTCGTAAAGAAGCGGCAGCCGGCTGTGGCCCTGGCACGGTGCCTGCTTGGCTTCAGGCCACCAGCTGGACAATCCAGGCTATTCTTGGGCTGGTCTCCTCCCCAGTCTTCCAACCTACTTTGTCACTGTCAAGAAACCCAACTGAGCCCCAGCTGCAGTCTGTAGACTTGTTGTGGACCTGACAATGGGCGAGCCATGCTGAGTCTGTCTGGGTCTCCCCTTGCTGTGCATTGGTCCAGGATGAAGACAACTGCTCTGCTTCTGGGTACCAGAGTGGAGAGAGAGAAACAAACAAACTCAGGAAGGCAAAAAGGCAGTTCACAGACAGACACCATTGTTGGGGTGAGGGGCGAGCTGGTCTCTAGACTTCCTGAGTTGAAGATCCGTATTTCTTTGGGTGGAATTTCTCTGTGCTGCGCGGGAAGCAAAGATAGTTCATCTGCCAGGCCAGAGATCCACTTACATAAGGCTTCAGCCTATCCAGGGGACCGAGAACTAGTGACAGGTCGCCAGGCCAGTGTTCCCAGCCAGGATAGTGGCACGGTGGAGTGGTTACGAACACATACTGTGGATGCGCTCGGATATGAGCTTGAATCATGGCACTGCCGCTTACTGTCTGCGGGGCCTTGGCCAAGTTCAGTTTGTTGGGCCTCCATTCCCTCATCTATCAAGATGGAGAGTGTAATGTCTACATTAGAAGCTAATTTTGATAGACTCGAGTCCTGGATCAGCAAACAGAACCAGTGTTTAAGGGCAAACCCCTCCTTCCCTAAAGGGGACACTGAAGCCAAAGAGAGGAGCGGAAACTAAATCATGGTTCCCCCAATAGTCAGTGGCCGAACCCATGCTCTCCTCCCCGTGTCCTACCACATTTCCCGTGTCCCCTGCACGCAATCGTATTCTCCACCAACCCTTTGTATCCCAATCGTTCGGCCACTGACTGTTGGGGGAACCATGATTTAGTTTCCGCTCCTCCCTTTGGCTTCTGATTTTCACACAGAAAATCAGAGAGTATTTACACTTTCTCAAGAGGGCCTCAAAGATGAGATTTTTTTCCCCATGGAGAATTCTTTTCTTTCCTGCTTTAGTGGCTTGAGGTCAGATTCTCGGGGATGTAATGTTAGGACAGAGTGAACTTCGAGGGATCTGCTTTCTTTTGGCTTCCCCAGATGATCACTCGGATCATTTCGAGAATGCGTTTTCTTTATTTTATGACTCCAGCTGCAGTAATGAAGTTTAACAATTCATGTAATGGAGTAGAAGTATCTCAGGGTTGATCATAGTAATAGCTACTGAGCACCTTTTAAATGGCAGTTACTACGTGTATTTCCTTAATCCTTATGATAATCCTTGAGATAAGCGTTAATATTTTTCCCAATCTTAAAACAAAGATAAAGCTCAGAGAGGTAAAGTGACTTACCTAAGGGCACACAACTGATAAGAGATCTTCATTTACTGAATAGGGATGAGCATGATCTTTTTTCTTTCTTTTTTTTTTTTTTTTTTTTTTGAGCATGAGCTTTTCAAAGTACAAACTGGATCACCTTACTCCCTCTCTTAAAATCCTTCAGTGATTTATCCCTTAGTCTTAGCACAGTAGCCAAACAACTTTGTGAGGGTAGTGATTTTTGTCTGTTTTGGTCACTGCTGTATCTCCAGTAATGAGAACAGTGCCTGGCGTATAACAGAGGCTCAGTAAATAAATACTAGTGGAATAAGTTACATGATGGGACCTGGATTCAACCCAAGTCTGTCTGATTTCAAAGCTCACTTTTCAGTACTTATTGTTTTTAATTAAATATTTATTTATTTTTAATTGAAGTATCATTAATTTACAATGTTTCAGGTGTACAGCAAAGTGATTCAGATATATATATATATTTTTTTGTTGTTGTTGTTCATATTCGTTTCCATTATAGGTGATTACAAGATATTGAGTATAGTTCCCTGTGCTATACAGTAGGTCCTTGTTGTTTATCTATTTTATATATAGTAGTCTCTATTGCAGTAATTCTTATACACACACATCTTTGACTTAGGTTAAACTTACATACCAGTAAATGTACCAACATTTAGTGTACAATTTTATAGGCTTTGACAAATGCTTGCAACTGTGCAACCCGCAACCCTATCAAGATATAGAACATTTCCATCACCCTAGAAGGTTCCCTTTTGTCCCTTCCCAGAACTTCTCCACCCACTTTGCAGACAAAGGCTGTTCTGTTTTTACTTTCATCATAGGTTAATTTTGTCTTTTCTAGAATTTTAGATGAATGGAATCATACATTATGAAGTCCCTTGGGTCTGGTTTTTTTTCCACTCAGCATGATGATTTTAAGACCTGTCCATGTTGTTAAGATTGTCAGTAGTTCCGTTTTATTATTAAGTAGCATGCCAGTGTATGAATATACCACAGTTTGTTTATCTTTCTCCTGTTGATGGACATTTGGGTTGTTTTCAGTTTTTGGTACTACGGATCAAGTTGCCACGAACATTTGTGTTCAGGTCTTTTGTAGATATATGTTTTCATTTCTCTTCAGTATTTATCTAGATATGGATTTCCTAGGTGATATGGAAAGAGTTTGTTTAATATTTCAAGAAACCTCCAAGCATATTTCCAAATAGATTGCCACCAGCAACGTATGAGAGTTGTGGTTGCTTTACATCCTTGACAGCACTTCGATATTTGAAGTCTTTTTAATTGTAGCTACTCTAGTGGGTGTGTTGTGGTATCATTATGGTTTTAATGTGTGTTTCCCTGACATGTGCGTGGTGAGCATGGTTGCGTGTCTTTTGGGCCATTCACGTATCTTCCTTGTGAAGCGTGTTAAAGTCTTTGGCCTATTTTTTATTGGCTTGTTCATATTTCTACTATTGAACTGTGGGAGTTCTTCTTTATATATTCCGATACAAGTTCTTTATCAGATAAATGTTTTGCGAATATTTTTTCCCAGATTGTGACTTGATTATTCTTTTTCTGCTCTTTTGATATATAGGAGCTTTTAATTGAATGAAGTCTAATTTATCAGTTTTTTTCTTTTATGGTTCATATTGTCTGTGTCCTAAGAAATATTTGTCAACCCCAAGGCTGTGAAGACATTCTTCCGTAGTGTCTTCTAAAGCCTCCATTTTAATCACTATAACATGCACCCTCTCTTTGACCTTATTTTTTATAGTGGATGCATTAGTTCATGAGATAATTTTTTATTAGAACGAGCTGATGGGAGGCAGTGTACTGACAGCTTTGAAGTCTGACAGATGTGAGTTCAAATCCTGGCTCTAATACTTACCAGCAGTGTGACCTTGGCCAAGTTAATTGATCTTTCTATGTGTAAGTTTTTTCATTTGTATAGAGGGGATAATACCTCCTGCTTATCCTACAAGGAAGTTATGATTATCAAATGAATAATTGTATGATAACTTCTTAAAACAGGATATAACACATAGTAAGCTCTCAACCACTG
Organism: Balaenoptera physalus; assembly: GCF_965194825.1. Classification (NCBI taxonomy): domain Eukaryota; kingdom Metazoa; phylum Chordata; class Mammalia; order Artiodactyla; family Balaenopteridae; genus Balaenoptera; species Balaenoptera physalus. Next base: position 120,734,595 of record NC_138903.1, on the reverse strand, counting down.
TTATCTGCTGTAGATAGAATAATTTCCATTCATATTATATCAGTCTCACCAAGAGCTCTTAATGCTAGAGGCAAAAACAGGGAGCGTTGCCTTTTTTCCCCTTACCAGACTTCAAACAGAATCATTGAACGTAAAAAAAAAAAAAAAAAAAAGAGTCATTGAACGTAGAGATCACCCACCTGAGAAGAAACCGGCTATAGTTATGGACAGAGTTATTTATATATGAGTCTAAAATCACATTTTTATACTTTTGATTAATGCAAATAACAGAATCTCCCGGCACAGATATGACAGATATGATTATACAACTCCCTGGCAGAGAGGACAATTTTATTGAAAACTGAAATTGTATGACAGAGCAGATGCAATGATGTTTTTCCAGAAATGCGACGTGCTGGTTAAATGTGGTTAAAGGCAGATGTGTAGAAGGTTTTTAAGTCAACGTTGTACAGTGAAAAGAGCAGGGACTTTGAGATAAAACAAATGTGGAACTTGAATTCTTGGCCATATCACTTGATTGTTGTGAATCTCACTTCTATCATCTGTAAAACGTAGTTTAACTAAGTACTGGTGAATATTTTGTGAGTGTTACATAGAATATGAGTACATAATCTGGCACATAGTAGGCCCTTGAAAATGGTACTTATTGGTTAGCCTCATATTTTTAGTGATTGTATTATTACTTTTATATGTACTGATAATATCAAACAAAGGTGAGATATCGAATTTCAAATGAGTTACATCCTAAAAGAGGAAAGCAATATTTTTTATGGATTTCTCCTCTGTGTTTTGGAATTATATTCGCAAAATACATCTGTTTGATAAGTGAGGCCATTTTCAGAACACTCACTGATTCAATGCATTTCTGAATCATAGCGGAGCATCCCTGGCTATTTGTCAGGTCAGAATGATGGATATACACGTTCCAATGATCCTGTGTAATGGAGAAGAATGTGGCTTTTGCTCTATACATTTCTGCCTTTAATACCTTCCCTTTCAACATCTTCCTGTCGTTGTGGGGAGAGGAAGGAGAAGATGGTGCATGGAAATTGCTCTCTGCTATTGCTACTACTGCTGCTTTCAGAATGAATACACACACCCAAACTCAGAAAGCTATTGGCTGAGCATTCGGTCTGCCTTTTGAAGGCATCGAAGACTTTCAGCAAGCCTTTGGAGCGACATCTGCTGATGTCCTCCCCACGGGAATCACTCTAGGCCCATCATACGCTGGTCTCAACCTACCACTATAGCCCTACCTGTTTTCTTGCCAGAGCAAACCAATTACCGTTCTCCAAACAACTCCCATGTTGTACTGTTTCTGCATCTTCGCTCGTGCTGTTCCTTTGCCCAAACTTGAGAAGCTTTTCCTCTCGTATCTCTCTGCTGAAAGTGTATCATCTGTTCTGAGTTGAATAGTGTTCCCCTAAATTTCACGTCCACCTGGAACCTCAGAATGTGATCTCATTTGGAAATAGGTGCTCTGCAGATGGAATTAGTTAAGATGAGGTCATACTGGATTACGGTGGGCCCTAAATCTGAAGACCCGTGTCCTTATAAGAAGGTCGTGTGAAGACACAGACACACACAGGGAAGAGGGTCGTGTGAAGCTGGAGACAGAGACTGGAGTGATGCAGCCACAAGCCAAGGACTGCTGGCCACCACCAGGGGCTAGGAAGCAGCCAGGAAAGATGCCTAGAGCCTTCAGGAGGAGAGTGGCCCTGCCAGCACCTTGATTTCGAACTTCATCCTCCAGAGCTGTGAGAGAATAAGTTTCTGTTGTTTTAAGCCCCCCAATTTGTGGTAATTTGCCATGGTAGCCCTAGGCAACTGTGACACCCTTTTTCAAGGTCAAGCTGAAGTATGACATCTTCCCAGGTCTCCTCAATTAGATGTAATTTCTCACTCTTCCTGACCTCTGTAGCAAGGCAGTACTACAAAGATCACAAACTTCAGTGCCAGGAAAATCTTGGCTCTAACCCTGGCCAGCTACTGACAGGATTTCTTCGTCTGTTCAATGGAATTAATGATGCTTACCTAATAGGATTGTTGTATCATAAATATGATTCTCCCTCCCTTTCTTAATTGATTCACCCATTCTGCCTCATATCGCAATAATTTTGTAGTAAGGGCAGTAGTTCTGTTATTACTGGTTCCGGTGCTGCAGGGAGCATGGGCAGGCGTGTAGTTAACTGCGTGTCACACAGGACACAGAACGCAGTCCCCACCAATGGTAGAGACAAGCAGATTTCCAGGAGTCTACCGTTCCAAGTGGAGGGTGTTAGGAGTCCAGTTTTCTGCACTGGGAGTTCCAGCCATAAGTCTGTCGATTGAGTTATAAAAGATAAATGGGGAAGTCTGCTTTTAGCTCCTGAACGCCAGAGTTGTAAGATCCAGGGTGGATGTTGTTTCAGTGGCTAAATGTGGAGCAAGAATTTTGGAAAAGTAAGAGCCCTCTGCTGATTGCACAGCTCCTGTAGATGGCACTGGGACATCCTTACACTTGATAAATCCAAAAGTCTTTCACCTGGAAATCTGGTCTCTCTTCCTCCAGGACACTGTCCAAAAAGGCCTCATCCCTGGAGAGTTTCTCTATTTTTTCGCTCCTGGAGTCTGGACTGCCAGGCCCAAGTCGGGAGCTCAGCGTGTGCTCTTTGTCCTGAGTTCTCTTTGACTGTCTGCACCCTCAGTCCCCACCCTCACCAAGCTTTTAAAAAAGGTCAAGAGTAATATCATCCCCTTACTTTTAGTCCATCATCTCCTTTTCCAGATATATCAGTTGAGAGCCTTTTTGTGAAATCACACTGAAGTGTTTATAGGCATTGACTGGCACCCTGGTTAGCGTGGCAGATGCCTGCCCCCTCTGTCTGGTTAGCCCTTGTATTAGTTTGCTAGGCTGTCATTAAAAAAATACAGTGGTGGCTTGAACAACAGCCCTTTATTTCCTCACAGTTCTGGGGGCTAGAAGCCTAAGATCAATGCATTAGCAGGGTTGATTTCATCCTGAGGCCTCTCTCCTTGGTTTGTAGACGGCCGTCTTCTCTCTCTGTCCTCACGTCATCTTTCCTCTGTGTGAGTGCATATCTGTGTTCAAATTTCCTCTTCTCATAAGGACACCAGCCATACTGGATTAGGTCCTCACCCTAATAACCTCATTTTACCTCAGTTACCTCTTTAAAGGCTTTATATCCAAATACAGTCACATTCTTACACGGGGTTAGGACTTGAACATGTGAATTTTGGATGGACAGAAACCCTAAGCAGACCTGTAGTTGTCTTATGATCAGGATCAAAATGCTTTGAAATCACTTTGTGATGAGTTTATTATTTAGTCTTGATTCTCCAAACATCACATCTTCTATACGCTGAGACTTCAGGGTCATGGTATATACATAGAAATTACTCCAGCACAATTTACAGGTCTTCCTCATCAGGAGAAGCAAACAATTGACAGAAGTTAGCACTTGTGAACACCTACCATTGCATCACCACTGTAATGGGATTTTTAATTTACTCCTCACAGTCATTCCGATGTGGAAATTAAGATTCAGAGAGGCTAAAGTGATTTCGTCAAAGGCACACAGCTAGTAAGTATACTAGAGTTGAGATTTAACCATAAACCTGTCTGATTTCAGAGCCATGCCCTTTCCACATGCATCCCTTATCTGGATTTGAAAAACAAGTTTCCTCTTTCCCATTTCAAGCTGTTGCACTAAAATGAAAAAAAAAAAAAAAACTTTATGACAGAGTTTCTAGAAGTTCACAGTCTTCATTTATTCATCCTTCTATTTATCATATACACATACTTGACTGTGCTTTCTTTTTAGTATTGCCTCACTTGCTGCTTTTTTTTTAAAGCTTGCCATGCACATTGCACAACTGAAGAATTGGGAAATGGGGACAGCAAAGTGGTTAATTATAAATTGAAAAAGGAACTGGGGTGGGGGTGATGGTGCAGAGAGCCCTTTCCGCCATGCTGGTGTAATGAAGTGATTCAGATTTATCCTATGGCCTCTGCAATCAAGCTCCACTTCACAGCACATTGGCTTGCAGTACCAAAAACGGTCTGTTCATGTGTGTTGTTCCCTATGCAGTTTTGTTCCCAAACTCTGAAAATGGTCGGAGATTATACAGGAAGAGTCAGGAGCATCCCTGTTCTCTGGAAATTTTCTGTGATTGTGACATATTTTGTGACACTATTTCTACCCAGTGGATGGTTCAGTTCCTAAGGATGAATTCGTTGCAGAGGAAGGGGCTGTTGGCAGTTCAAGTGAAAGATAAAATACATTTCAAAGGATTGCAGGGCCGGTTAAAAATGATGATGGCGGCGATAACAGCCATGCTTCCTACTGTTGAATTCTTTCTGGTTTACACGGCCCTTCTATGTCTCATTTGATTTTCACAAAAATATATTGAAGTGATCAGTCAGAGACTGTTATATCTACTTTCCAGATGTGGAAATTGAGGTTCAAAGAGGTTAAATGGAGGCAGAGCAAACTCCCAGGTCTTTTGATCACCCCTGACTTTCTTGCTAAATTACTCTTTATAAGTCCAACACACTGAGTTCATTCCCTTTCAACTGTTGAACATTTTGTCCTCCTGGAACAATTTATAAGTAGAATTGGGGCCATGAATAATTGCTTACTAGTTTCAATTGCCTAGTGGATGCCAATCAAGATACAGGGGTTCTTTTCTCTCCAGGCCGTGTGCAGCCAAACATTTACTAAATTCAGGCCATATTTCAGTCTTCCATCTAGTGCTCTTGCTGCTAATAATTCATAACAAATAGCCACCATATATGGAATATTAGCCATTTGTCAGGTGCTGCCTTTGCCTGGTATCTGATCTTCGCAAGAACTCTGCAAGAGACCTATTATACCCACATTACAAGTGGGGAAACTGAGGCTTGGAACTGTTAAGTAACTTTCCCAAGGTTACACAGAGAGTAAGCAGCAAAGCCAGAATTTGAAGTCATTGAGTGTAGCTTCTGACCATTGCTTTTACTCACTCTATCTCTTTAATTGGGAGAAGTCCATTCCTAAGGAAATCAGTTGACAAAAATAAATACTAATCTTAGAAAAATGCAATGGAATATGTACCTGGAAGGTGAAATTGTCAACTTATCTGCATCATCTAATTAGGTAAGAGTCTTCTAGAGTTGTGTGGGAAAGCTTACGATGTAAGCCAAGCCTCTCTGGGGGTAACCCACAATCACTGTGTGCGCACAGAGGATGCTTTCTTTGCTTATTCTTGATACGAAACGATTTCTGACCTCCTATCTCTCTACCCCACCGAATGTGTTTTCTCCATTCCACGTATTAGTTTTGGTTCCTATGTAATCCCTTAATTGAAAACATGCTCACCAATAGAAGTCTCAGTTCCTGGATGCTTTCCGGATGAAGGGTTCATCACTTCTGTTGGCAAGTGGTGTTGATAAGCGTCAGAATGAAGAGCCCTGGGTAGGTAGATCCTTTCTTCTAGGACTTTAGGGTCCTAGAAGAGGCTTGGAACTGTTAAGTGCATTAGCAGGGTTGATTTCATCCTGAGGCCTCTCTCCTTGGTTTGTAGACGGCCGTCTTCTCTCTCTGTCCTCACGTCGTCTTTCCTCTGTGTGAGTGCATATCTGTGTTCAAATTTCCTCTTACTTTCAGTGCATGGAGCCGGCAGGAGCACTGAACTGAACTGGCTTCCTTCAGACTCCACTGCCTGAATGATCTGTAGACATCTATCTCTTCTGTTGCAAGCTGTAGTTTCCCCTCTTCACAGGAGCTGGCAGAGGTCAGCATCTGTGCTGGGGGAGCAGAGGAGCAGTGCTTAGACAAATCATCTTCATGATTCCACATGCTTTTAGGACTTAGGTCTTTGATTTGGAAGGCTCAGTGCGTGTCCCGTGGACATCTCCTTGTGCAGCAGTGAAGAACGCCATTTTGGATGTAAAGATGGAGGGGGTGAAAGTCCAAGCCTTCTGTGACGCTACAGGTCCATCCTGAGACTCTCTGTTCCGGAATACAGTTGGCTACCTTTTCCTGGGCTGTTCCTTGCAGGTGCACTCTGACTTCTCAGTGTGGGCTGCCTCTGTACACTTATTGCCTCATCTCAGCCCTCCCACCACCAACAGGAGCAACATCCTTAGAGCAATGGTGACCAGTAGCTTATGTGGGAGGTCACACTGGGCAAAGGAAAACTGTGCATGGGATAAGTAGTAAACACTTTCAATACATGGGACCAGAAGGAAGGAAGGAAGGGACAGATGGTTTTCAAAATTAAAATGCTTTATTAATCCCATGGTGGTGGTAGGGTGTTGGGAAATGTTTATTCTTAAAATTTTAGATTACCCCTTTCCTGAATAGAATAATACCAGTGAGAAAATTGCCACTGCTTTTCAGCCACTAAAAAATTTAATATCTAAGCATATTTGAGAAGCAGCAACACACAAGCTGCTTTTTAATCTTTCATCCTGTAATTAGCATGCCTGGCTCTAAGATGCAGCCTATGATCTATCGGCTACTCAGGAGTGCTTTAGAGGATTTTTAAGCTGGAAAGGCCCTTGGAGATGATCTAGTCTAGTGGTTCCAAAAGTTTTCATCACCAAGGGCACCCTTAATTAATTTTCGCCTGCATTCTATGTTTTAAAATGTCTGGCCTACTAAATAAATTACATTTATCACATCATAATTTCTTTTCCCATTGCTTGTTGCTCAGAGCCATTGATAACCGCCGCTTAGAGCATCTGGTCAGCATGAAATAATCAGTGTGACCACAGTAAGCTTATAGAATTCCTTCCCAAAGCAAAGGTGCTCGTTGAGTTTCCCTGGGGTCTGCTAGATCTCAGGGATCTTTACAATGCAGCTCCCTTAGGCTTACTGAAGTGTTAAAAATAGCTCATAGACTCCCGTCATGACCTTCTTGTAGTCCTTGTGGAGAGCCAGTCATCTTTTTCTCCTATGAGGACAGGTGAGGAGACTAAGATTTAGTAGCCCAAGTGACTGGCCCAAGGTCACACATGCCTTAATAGCAAGGAGGACCAGAACTCATGTCTCCTGTGTCTCCCTCCTCTTTCTTCACATCCTCAATTTTCATGTGCTTTGAGTCTAAGAGCTTAATTAATATTGTCTTGTATTCTTTGGTGACAAGGACTTTTTAATGAGGAGATGGGAAGGAGAAAACGGCAAATTATATTTGGGTAACTTTGAGGATGGCAGTGTCGGGTACAGACCTTTTGGATAACAGAAGGCACCACGGAAGCTGGAATGAGAGTATAGTTTAATGGAAAGGGCCCAGGCTTAGGAGTCAAAAATACATGGGTTCCATGTCTTCCTCTGCACTTAGTGGCTGTGTGACCCTAGGTCAGTTCCTTACTACCCTGAACTTAGGTGTCTGGCACGCGTAAGCATTCCCTAAGTATTTGCTGAATCGGTAGAATCAGGACAGTGGTGCTTACCTCATGGGGCTGTGTGTGGATTGCATGAAATGATGTAAATGGATTTCCTATAATGTACCTAACACATAAGAGATGGAAAAAATAAAAATCCACCATGGATTCATTAAATAACCTGTAAAGTTACACTAATAACCAACTCTTAATTTTGGATTTGTGCCCAGCCTCCTTTCCGGGAATAATTTCAGGCATCTCGCTATAGACTATCTCAGGCACTGTTGCTCCTGAAAAGGTTCATTTAGACAGAGAGTATCCATGTCATCCTGTACACGCTGTCCCTGAGGGCTGAGAAGGCAGGGAGTTATTCTCAGCAGTGAAGTTCATTCTCCTCTTTTGCCTTCATCCCTTTTCCAGTGATGGTCTTTGCTAAAATGATTAGAATCTGAATAAAAATACCCAAGGATGGCTCATTCCCAGTCCTTCTAGAGAGAGGGGAGATCCACTTACGCTTTTGTTTTTTGCCTTCTTTTAGCCCCATGGCTCTGTGACTGTTGGATACTTTGTCGTTAACCAGGCCATTTTTGACAGATACACCTACTTCCCAGTAGGTCAGATAATAAAGCTTTAGCGGTGTGTTCTTTATGTGATTTTCATTGGAATCCATATTTAGGAAACTTGGCAAGCTCATACTCTCTTAGCTTAGTGAAATGTTGAGACAGAGCCTTAATGGTAGGGCTTTGGTTGCCACATATGGCCCTATGTGTAGGGTGCCAGTCACGTTGACCAGAATGAGTTGTGCACAGCCTAGAAGATGAGATGGCCAGACCCTGCTACACATGCCACATTTTGGGTCGCAGAAGGCCTCTGTAGCCCCTCATCACTGGCCGCGGGCTGTGAGGGTGAGGCAGTGACATCCTCATGCACAGCTCCGGAGCCCACTTTGACGCCCCGGAGAGGGCCAGGTGGCATAGTCTTTGGTCACCACTCCCCTCTCCTGCCCCCGATAGTGCAAGCAAAACCCCACCAAAACCCACAAAAAACCCCCCAGAAAACCCGTAGTGTGATTATTATGGAGGGTTTAGAGTCAGTAGGAGAGAGCAGGTGTGATTTACCGCGCCCCGCCCCCTGGAATTTTAGGTGTAGAGTTGATAGAAATTTCATGAGCAAAGTAGAATCTTGGCTGGTCTAATGTTTGCAGAAACTGTTTGTCAGGCTCAAATAAAAATTTTCCATCTTGTAAATGGCCTAGAGCAATCTCGAAGATGAAAAGTTGTATGTTGCAAGGCAGAACAAACAAACCAAATACTTGAAGAGCACCATGTACAACGAACCAGTATAATGAGAATTTCCCCGGTTTTGTTTCTCTTGCAGTATCTTGGGGCTTTTTTTCCTTGTGAACTCAGGAGATGGAAAGTACCTTTGAGTCCAGTTAAGAATGGATTCTTAATTAACTGTCCAGAGATTTGTCTTGTGAGGTCAAATTCTGAGACGGTTCTTTCTATGGATAGGAAGAATTAGCTCTGTAACAAGCCAGCAAAAGGTTATATTTCTTCTTACTGGCTTTTCTGAGGAAGCCAGGGGAGGAGAGGGCACCAAAGAGGACATTATCTCATTGCTCAAATGACCGGGTGTTTTGGACCCAGAACTGTGTCTGAGTCATAGCTGACCTCAGGTCAAGGCTCCTAGGCCGCCTCCAAAATGTCCCTTTCTTTGCCAAATTGTTATGTAAGGGTGTGTGTGTGTGTGCGTGTGTGTGTGTGCGCGCGCGTGTGTGTGTGTGTGTGTGAAGATCATACTCCTGCCTTGGCCCTTTGGGAGGCACCCTTCCCAGTGGAGTTAGCATTCTGCTTATTGACTCGGGCAGGTGTTTTGCTCCCAAGGAGAGAGAGTGCAAGAGAGGGGGCCTGGGCTCTAGGGTCTTAGCTCGGACATTTATTACATATATGGCTTGGGGCCAATGGCTTATCCTCTTAGCCTCAGTTGGCTTGTCTAAGAAATGCAGAGACTAATAATACCAACTTCCAAGGGTTGTTTCACAGCTCAAATGAGATATTCCATGTAAAGACCCTTCTCGCCATGCCAGGCATATAAGGAGGTAGCTGCTCAGTGAAAGACGAGAATCACAGGGTTTTGCAGGATATGGATTGCCTGGGCTTGGAAACTATTTCTTTGAATGCCGCACTAGTGAGGAGACCTCATCTTCTGGGCCAGTGAGTTACTCAGGGAAGAGTCCTAACACACGGCTACCGGATGCAGGTTGAAGTGCTGTCTGGAGCTCCTTAGTTTGGGGCATTGGTATCAAGGGACTCCCGGTGAAAGAGGCCTGAGTATAGACACAGAGTGAAGAGGGCCCTCAGACACCTGCAGAGCAGCAAAAGTGCCACTTTTTCAGAGGAATGAGAGGCCATAGGTAGAACCCAATCTGGCCATGAGTTTGGGGAGCAGGGACTTGTCACTTGAATGCCATCCTCTGAGGTTTGAGAACACTCTCTCTGGACCATGCTGGGGATTTGCAATTTGTGAAATATGAAGCAACATCTGTGGTTTCTTGCTTTTAGCAGATGAATAAAGGGGGAGTTCTTTTCACTGAAGTGCTGTTCTGGGCCAGTTGACCTATGGCTTGGTTTCCATAAATACATTTTCACTAGCAGCTTCGGCAATGCCAACTGGAGGCCAGGCTAGTTCCAGATTCATTATTTCCTGGCACTGTCTCAACCAAGCATGAAAATCTTCATCAGATTTTTGGGGTTTGTTTTGGGAAATGGCTTTAAATACCAGCTTTTCTTCTTCGAGCTCTTTAAAAGCAAAGTAAAATTAAAATTACACTTAAACCCAATCCCCCTGAGGATGGGGAAACCTCTGCATATGCCTCTCAAGGCCTGGTGGACAAGCTTCTCATCAGAGCCTCTCTGGCATTTCCCTTGCTCTGAAGTCCAGCCCACAGGAGGAGCGGGGTAGAAAAGACTGCATTGTAATCTTCCCTAAGCATCTAGGTTTAGGGCCTAATTTGTAAATAGACAGTTTCTTGGAAGTACATCAAGCTCAGCCTCAAATCAGAACATCTCTTGGGGAGAAATCTGTATTTAGATGTTTCATTTAAAAATTCATCATCGAATAACAGAGTATTTTGTTGCAGCTCCTACTTGATACGTTCCAAATTCTCCGTAACTCTTTTTTGATTACAGTGATGTCATTAATAGTGGATGGAGTGGAGAGGGCAAGATTGTGCCAGGGCCTCAGCGGCGGACGGAGGGCGGCACAGGCAGATAAGTCCTGGCTCCCTGGGACTGCCGAAGCCAGCGACTCTCAGGCTAAGAGCTCGCCTCCCTTTTCTGGACGCCTGTTATTTGCATCCTAGAACTGCTGTGATTTGGCCAGGAGAAAGGCCTTTTTAAGTAGTGGGCAGGAAATGAACTACTAAAAAGGTATTTGGCAAGCAGATTGTTTCCCCCGAAGGTCGGAAGAAGTGTCTGTACTGACAGCCGACACTTTCCCCATTCTCTCCTCATCCCATTCCAGTCATCCCTCCATTGAGACTGCTCTTGTCAAGGTCGCCAGTGACCTCCTGTGTGGCCCAGTAAAATGGTCTTCTCTTTCCTCATCTCATTTGATCTCTTAATCGCATCCACGATTGACTGCTCTCTTTTTTTGGCTTGGTTGATTTCGCGTTCTCCTTCCTCACTGGCTACTCCTTCTCGGCCTCCTTTACTGGCTTATCCTCCTCTAAGCAATCGCTAAATGGTAGGACTCCTTGGAGCTTGCTTCTGGGCTTTCTCCTCTTCTCCATCTCTATATACCCTGCCCTGGTGATCTCATCTATTCTTGGTGCTTTAATGTTTTGTACAGTTGACTGCCATATTTCTTTCTCCAGCCCTCATCTTTTCTCCCAAATGTGTTGTGCTCAATATTCTCTCTAAAGCAGAAGACTGAAGTAGGGCTGACTGTGATGCGCACTGATGGTTTAATGGCCTTTTCTTTTTCTCCTTGGCCTTTGAGTTCCCATTTCTAGATCATTCACCTAGAGAGACTCTTTGAACAAACATTAACAGATTATCTACACTGTGTCAGACACAGTGCTAGCTGCTGTAGAAATTGGGCGTTGGGGGAGAGCCAATTGCAGTGCACTGGGCTATGTGGATGCATGGGATGGTAGAGAAGTGTGTGTTCATCCACACAGTCATTAGTATGTACATCGTTCCATGCAAATATTCATTTGGCAAATATTAACTGGGATCTTTCAGTGCACCAGGTGCTATGCTGTGTAAGCCTATCCCACCAGTCATGTAAGAGGACCAATCGAGAGAGATGGCCTGGCTTTACAGGGAGGTGTTCTCTCAGGCAGAGGAAAAGAAAGCCCAAGTCACCCTCATTCTCACCTCCACCCCATAGGAAGTACTTAATTAATATTGGTTGAATGAATGAATGAATGAATGAATTATAGTGTAAGCAGGAGTTAGCCAGAATCTGTGCTGGCCAGCCATTATGCAAGCCACTAGGGCTGGAGAGATGAATGATACCAGGTCCCTGCCGTCAGGGAGCTCAGGTCACAGTCTAATGCAAGAGATTGAAATGTTAACAAGTCAATGCCACTGGTGGTATCACTGTTATAATAACAGCTAATGCTTATTGAGCCCTTACTATGTCCAGGTAATACTTCATGGGAATTATCTCCTTTAATCTTTACAATAACTCTATGTGAGATCTTTGATTAGTCCCCACTTTTCAGATGAAGAAACCATCACAATGAGGTTAAATTTTTTAAAAAAGGGACAAAGGCAAGATTCAGACCAGGCCAATGGGCTCTAAAACTTGGGCTCTTAAGTGCTGTTGACATTGTCTTTGGGTCTGGGCTGAAGCTTGAGGGAATTTTGGCAAGCATCAGTAAGATCACTGTGGGAGAGCTCTTTTTGTGCAGAGGGGGAGCCCAGGGATGGAGTTTTAGGGAGAAGTAGTAGAATGTAGTAGGCTTAATGGTCCATGTAGCACACTCTGTGCAGACTATGGGGCCTTATGTCCAAAAGATGATTGAGCCTTAGTAAGAATTTTGAGATGATTCATCTCTGCTCAGACGCAACAGTGGGACCTTGGCATCACCCAGTATGCCTTGTCCCTGTCTGTGGCTCTGAGGATACATAAGGGACCCAGGAGAAGCAGTGGAGAGATTAAGTCTTCACAAGTATTTCTTGAACCCTCTGCCCAGCCAGGCTGTACACTTGCAGCTGGAAGCAGCAGGGCCTGCAAGTGTGCCTGATGCAGATCCAGGTGAAACACACACCACATAGGTGCCATTTGTCTCAGTTATGTGACACTGTTAAAAAAAGACAAAACTATGGTGACGTAGATCAAAGCAGTTGTCAGGAATTAGGAGTTAGGCAGGCAAGTAGCACGAGCAGGGAGTGTTCTGGAGTGATAGATCATGTAGATCGTGGTGGTATTTCCCTGAATCTATACATGTGTTAAAACTCATAGAACCGGGCTTCCCTGGTGGCGCAGTGGTTGAGAGTCTGCCTGCCAATGCAGGGGACACGGGTTCGAGCCCTGGTCTGGGAAGATCCCACATGCCGCGGAGCAACTAGGCCCGTGAGCCACAATTACTGAGCCTGCGCGTCTGGAGCCTGTGCTCCGCAACAAGAGAGGCCGCGATAGTGAGAGGCCCGCGCACTGCGATGAAGAGTGGCCCCCGCTTGCCGCAACTAGAGAAAGCCCTCGCACAGAAACAAAGACCCAACACAGCCATAAATAAATAAATTAATTAATTAAAAAAAAAAACTCATAGAACCGTACACCAAGAAAAGTCAGGTTTACCGTATGTTAATTTTTAAAAGCAAAATTTCAGAAAGAACCAAGTCCACCTACATAGTTTTTATTTCTCACCTCTTAGTTCCTGCACAAAAACACGGGCACTTATAGCCTTTGATGACTTGGCAGGGCTGGAAGAAGGCTAATAAGGAAGACTGCTTGAACTCGGCCCCTGATTCTTTTTAAGTCATGAGAAGCTAATTTATCCTCCCATGTACCATCTCTGTTGTTAAGCTACCGAATGCCCTTATTTGGAAAATGCCACATAGGCAATGTGGGATGACGCATGACGCTAGGGCACGCTCCAGGGAAGTAGTGTGAAAAGAGCATCGTTGCCCAAGTTGGAGCCCACAATCCTCAAATGCTCCCCTTTGCAGCTTTTTCTCAGTGTTGGATGTGACTTCAGTTCCTGTTTGTACTTGCAACCCAGAGCAGGCAGACCTTGACTTCCACAGGCCCTGACCCCTCGGGAGGGGTCACCCACCAAGCTTTCTGCAAAGATTAATGACTCTGGAACCTTCAGTTCAGATGCTCTAGGGCAGAAGAGCACTCGTTTCTGCCAGACTGAGGAGCTGTCCTTTTCCCCTCTGCCTCTCTTGTTTCTTGTCCTGAAGTCTTGGGAAAGAGAGGGAACGATTTGTCACCAATTATACTGTAACTGGACTAGCTTCGGTAATGTGCATAGTATTTTTTCCAAGCTCCTCCCCTTACTGGTTGTTGCACTTTTGGCAAGGCATTTAACCTTCTTTGATTCTTTCCTCATCTGGGACATGTGGATAACAGTATCTTCCTTGCATAACTTCCAGACAGACCATTTGGGTCAAATGTCAAAGTGCTGGGCACATTTGTATGATGATAAGGATGAGTTTAATAGGATTTGTGCTGGACTAGCTTGGACACCTACCATTTCTTCCCTTGGGATTGCGTGTTGTGATTTCCAACCTACTAAGCCACCCAACTGCGGACGCAGTTTTGCAACCTAGAGCACATTTCCTCCAGTTTATTTTCAAAGCCGTGAGCAGAGAGCCACGCTCCGTGAGCAAAACACTTTTGAAAGAAAATACAAATTCCCATCAAGGTATTCTGACATGTTAGACAGGATGCCGAATTGTTACTGTGCTGCGGAATAATTAGGCAGCATTGAAAAGCAGTTTTTATCATGACAGCAATTCATTTGCGCTTACCTGCAATCAAAGCAAGCATTTTTTGAGGTGTGGTCATTTGGGGGCAGAACAACCAGCCTTCTTCATCCCTATCAGCTTTTTGAGGAGAAGGCATCCTCTCCTGTGGCTATGGGCCCACTCCCTCCTCTCCTCCGAACTCCCATGACATTTTGCTGGGACCACCCTTTTCCCTATGGCATCATTGCTCCTCTATTTGCCGCATCCCTGATCGGTCTAGAAGCCCTTCCAGGGCAAGCACTATGAATGTGTAGTGCCTTGTGCATGGCTGGTATCTGGGATTTAGCTCTTGAGTTGAAAGTTAAAAGAGGTTACGTTGAATTCTAAGAAAGCAGTGGCATTTTTTTCATTTAGAAAAGCAAAACTAAATGTGTTGATTACAGAAAAATTTTGAAATATTGATTAGCAAAACAGAGAAAATGAAGATCGGCTATAATCCACCACTTAGGTCAACAGGTTCATCACTTAATCCAGCTTCCTGGTTACCGTTACTATGGTTGATGCTGTGAATCTCAGGATGGCATGGCGTGGCCTGTGCCCTCAGCCACCTCACAGACTGGTGGGGAAGACAGATACATGAGCCTCGTCCTGCAGGCATTTGGGAGCCAGTACAAGTTTTGAGCAGGACACTGATAAGACGAAAATATTTAAGGGTTATTTATCCGACAGCAGCACGCAGGATGGTGTGAGGCCTAAAGCGAGGCCTAAAGCATAGAGGCCAGTGAGGAAGCCATTGCTAAGAGGCCACACATGTGCTGTTTGGCCTGAACATTAAGATGCTGTCACTCAACCAGAGTGACCTCCTTCCCAACTTACTCACCCTGGGCACTTCCAAGAGTGAGACTTAGAGGGTAGCCTTGCCCCATTCACATTGACTGAGCACCAGGAGACTGAAGGAGCCCCTCATTGTAAGGGCAGCAGGCAGCGCTTTCTCTCTCTCTCTCTGACTAGCTGAGCTCCCAGGCCACACTGCAGAACCCGAGTCCTGCGGTGGGGGGGGGGGGGACTTTTCTTTAACCCGCAAGGCAGCCACTGGGGATCCGTGTTAAGAAACGTCTTGGAGAATCTTCCCCAAGTCTACCCCTGTGACTCTCCAAGAAATTGAGATTTTCTAGATTTTAAATTTAGAGTTCCCTGGCCGTGCAGTGGTTTGGACTCTGTACTTTCACTGCCAAGGGCGTGGGTTCGGTCCCCGGTCAGGGAACTAGGATCCTGCAGGCCGTGCGCTGCGACCAGGGGAAAAAAAAAGAAATTTAGATTTTCTTAAAAATCAGGATGCTCCTGGTCAGAATGGTATAGAACCAAAGACATTTCAAGCTAGAAGAGCCATGGAGACCTATCATTTTATAGACGAGTTAAGGAGACCTGGAAAGGTCATTACTTGCCCAAGGTCTTGGTATAATGAGTAAGTGGCAAAGGTGGGCCTCCAATTTTGCTCCTGACTCCCTCTACCACGACCCGGCCACTAGATGCAAGTTGCTTCCAGGCTGGAGAAGATGGCTGAGCCTCTGCAAACCAAGGCCTTCAGAGCTGGGGGGCCAGCAACAAAGCCCAGACTCAGGGGACTCTGGTTGATTGTCACAGACACAGTGCTGCGATTTCAAAACAACCAGGAAGCAAACAAACTCAAAACTTAACACAAACAAACACATTACACTCCTTTTAGACATTTTTCTCCCTTCTATCTTCTGCTGGAGTTATTTTTCAGTTTATTTCAGGAATGGGGTTTGGTTTTAATGGCACCGTAAACTGGGATCTGGGATGGAAGGCTGGGATTAGTGGGCTTGTTTTGCAGTAAAAGGTACTAAGTTCTTCTGACTTTATAGCTTGTACCACTTATCTTCGAGGCGATATCTAGGTTTAAAGGGCCACTGTTGGGAGTGACAAGTATACCACTGGAACCAATCTCAGGAACAGTAAATGGCTAAAGCCTGCCTTCAGGAGAGGTGAGCTACCCTAAATTCCATAGAGGAGTGACCTTTATGATGAGGGGGGTAGTTTGCTGCTGGTTTTTCAATCCGTGTGGCTACCTAAGCTCTTAGGAAATGGACGTGGGAAAACACGAGCTACATTTCTTAGAAACTGAGCTCTGGTCATTCTTTCCTATTCATATGCTTGTGTGTTTTTATTTGAGCCCACAAACCTATTTCTGAATGCTGCAAATCGCCCTTTGTCAGGCTCTTACTAGACCTATATACATTTAGGGTCCACTTGAGGAGACGCACACCCTGAGTTTTTGGAAACAGTAAATTCTCCTGTCTCTATATCCTTGGGTAAAATTGGAAACACGCAGGCTTTTGTGTATCGATTTACAGAGCTGATGACTCTATTCAGATGTAGCTACCTTAGGTCTGTTGGAGGCCTGGAGCCGTTTGGCCATAGAGAATTGTTTTCATGTTTGGAAGAAAACTCAGCCCCGAAACGAGATAATGTGACACGTTCTTTTTTTTTTTAACATCGTTCGTTATTGGAGTATAATTGCTTTACAATGGTGTGTTAGTTTCTGCTGTATAACAAAGTGAATCAGCTATACATACACATATATCCCCATATCCCCTCCCTCTTGCGTCTCCCTCCCACCCTCCCTATCCCACCCCTCCGGGTGGTCACAAAGCACCGAGCGGATCTCCCTGTGCTATACGGCTGCTTCCCACTAGCTATCTATTTTACATGTCCTATTTTTAATGAGTGTATTTTCCTGTTTCAGCTTAGAGGTGTTGGTTCATCATTTTGATTCTTGACGCAGGATTCTGCTTCGACTTTCAGCTCCCTGGTGGGTTAGAGTTTCACAAAAACATCTGCACTAAAGCAAAGGGATTCGTGCTGTCCTAGACAGTGTTCGCTGGAAGGTTGCCCCGTAAACAACTGTAACCGGCAGCATGCCTATCAGTCTCTACTGTCAGTTGTAGACAGGCCTGTAGCCCTCACTGCTGGCTAGGGAAAAATTAACAGTTATTAAAAAAGAGTCCCTTTGTATCAGTAAGGAACCAAGTGTACTATAGCAAATGGGCTGTATCCAGTGCTCAGGTATTTCTTCTAGTATCTTCCACAGCACGTACTCACTATTGCTAAGCATTGTGGGTAATTAGGGAGAAAATAGCCCCAAAGATTGGCCTTGAGGGGAAAAAAAAAACCATGACTGGAATTCTGATTATGGTAGAACATCCTTTTTGACTTAACAGTTCATAAGAAATTTAAGAGAAGCGATGTTAGAGGGTTTTTTCCCCTTCATTTCAACTGTCCTTTCTTTTCATTTTTCATCTCCTGCAGATGACCAATTATTACATGGAGGGATATGTATGTACCTCGGTGACCCAAGTTGCTAGAGATACATCAAGTGCTTCAGCCCAGAGCAGTTGAGGGAGGTTTGGGGGTATCTCCGCAGCCCTTGACTTTTCAAGTTCAGTAATAAATCTGTTTGGTCCAGTTGTGGTACACAAGCAGCCCGGGCTTACTTGTTACCATCTCTGTTAAGCTGCGGAGATAAGTGTATGGGGAGGCTGATTTAGCAAGTGAAAGCGTGTCGTGTTTTAGTGTAGGTTCTTAGGTTCATGAAGAAAAATGATGCTTGGCAAATGACTATTTTTGACTTTAAAGATGAAACAGAGATAAAAAGACTTTCAGATCTGTCCTCCTAAGTAGCAGCGGAATGTTTTGTTCATATATCTTCATTCCTGCCTTTTCTCTGGATTTGGAGAATTCTTTTTTTTTTAAATTTTTTGATAATTTTATTGGAGTACAGTTGCAGATCTGCTGTACAGCACTGTGAATCAGTTATACATATACATATATCCACTCTTTTTTTTTTTTTTTAGATTCTTTTCCCATATAGGTGATTGCAGGTTATTGAGTAGAGTGTCCTGTGCTATGCAGCAGGTTCTTATTAGTTAATCTGTTTTACATATAGTAGTGTGTACACGTCAATCCCAATCTCCCAATTTATCCCTCCATTGGTGAAGCCTTTTGAGGGGGAAATTTGCCCCATCCGGAAAGCAGTATGTTTTCCATTCTATATGCATTTTACTATCCATTACCTTGTTTCTGTTAACATTAAAATAAACAAAACCCTACAACCTAAATTTTGCTTTTTTGATATAAATGAACACAGTAGTTCTTAGTTGAATTCAGGCAGCTTTCAGATAGAAACATTATTGTATTATGGCACAAATGCGGCAGAAAAAAAAAATGAAAACACCCTAGCACAACACATGTTTCACTGGGTACTTGACAAATATGTTGGCCTCAAAGTAAACAAGCTATATTCTCTCAGACTCGATGAAGCTTATTAACTCTTTCAGGCCACTTGCTGCTAGGCACCCAGTACCCTGCTGGCTTGAAGCCGTGGCTTTGAAGACTATTAGTTTCCTGCCAAAGACTGGCTGAGAGACAGAAAAAGGCAAATTTAGAATACATGCTGCATTTGTTAGGCAAATATTTATTTAGCGTCTGTCTGCTCTGAGGAAAAACAGTGGTAGAGACTGGAAGTACAGTGAGAAGTGGAAGGCAGGTAGCCCCTGCCTTCAAAGAGCTTACAAGCTGTTGAGAAGATTGAACACACAGATACACACACACACACACACACACGCGCGCGCGAGCGTGCGCATGCGTGCATGCACACACAGCTAAGGCAGGGAAATAAGAGTTCATGACAGTGTATGACCGAGGATGACGGTGAATAGTGTGGACCACAGTTGCTGTAGAGGAGTTTAGGGAAAGGAGGTCATCACTGTGAACTCAAGGAGCCAGGGAAGGGACTCTGGCAAAATGGAGCTTGAACTTGACTAAGGAGACCTGGGAGAACATTGTAAGCACAAAGAAGAGGGAGTCATGATGTTGCCCAACTAAGGCAACTACTTGTTGAGGGCCTCTTACTTGGTCAGTGCCAGGGGCAAAGAGAAGAATAAGCCAAGCATCATCTAGGCTATCATGGAGCTTATCCTTTAGGCTGAAGACAATTCTTTTAATTATATTTTACTGGCTGAGTTATTACAAAAGTGCAAAGTGCTGTAAATAAGTTGAGAATCCATTTGAACTGCCTAAATAAAAGAGGCAACCAGATTGGAGGAGTCAGTGAGTACAACCTGCCCTGGGTCGTGTGGCGGGATCCAGGAACGGGTAGGTCAAGAGCTAAGATTACTTGTTGCATCATCTTGGGTCATATAGGCACTCATCCCGGCTTCTAAGACTGCTTCAAGTTTACCTCTTCTCTCCTTTTCTCCACACGAAACACAAACACACACACACACACGAGTTTTGTTTTGTTTTCTTTCTTCTACTTTCACACACTTATGGCCACGTCAGCCTCAACTTTAAATCCACTTCCTAGTTCAAGGATCCAACAGAGATGGACCAGAATTCCTGTGTTCCATTGCCACATCGGCCATTCTGATGCAATCAGCTATGCCTCATGGGTTAAGTCATATGGCTTTGAGAAGAGAGCAGGAGAAATGATTGTCATTTCAGGTACAGACAGCCATTGTTGAGAGAAAGGGGAAAAGCCCAAGCAGAGGCTTAATATTTGACCCAAGCACAGTGTGTTTAACAAACAGTGGGGAGCCTGGTATCACTGAAAACCAGGCTCACCGTGGTGAGAATGTAGACTGGAAAGGTCAGTAGTGTGGGCCTGTGTTTTAGGAGATCATTTCAGGTATGGAAGAGGGAAGTCTTCGGGTCTTATTGGTATTGAGGTACATTCTGACTGCCCAACTCGTAGAGAAACAGTAGAGAAAATTCCTGCCCTGGATGGGGGCTCGTGGGAGTGGAATAAGCGTGTTCTGAGTTTGGGTTTTTGATTTGAATCTCCTGCGGATTCCTCTGTGAGAGGAGCTTTGGTGATTTCCCTCTCCTCTGGAGATTGTGCTGCCCTCTGGGGATCAGGAGACTCCTGGGAGGTGAGGGCACCCTTGGGCCTGGCCTGACTTCCTGAGAGCTCCGTGTTAAACACCTTCCCACAAGACGACTGTGTCCTTCAAAGGCAGAAATGGAAGAGATTCAAAAATCTCCTCCAACTCCCCCCTCTCTAGATGGAATGCAATATACATGTGTAATACACAAGCCCTTTTTCTTGGAGGAACCCCCAACCCCCCAGATAGGGTCAATGTTTTAATAATGCCTATTGCCTATCTTAGAATATTTAAATTATTTATTTTTTAGAAAGTTATAAAATATCCATTTATAAAAATTTAATATAGAAGTTAGAATATTTGCTTATCATGGGAGAGTCAGTAAAGTACACAAAGTGCGTGTCACACTAAACACCCAAAGAAGATCAAGTTGGCATTTTGTTGTCATTCTTCCCATTATTTTATACATGTTGTATATATTTAAAATAAAATTAAAACAATGTGGTACATACAGTTTTGTATCCATTTTTTCCCCTTAGCATTATATAATGAGCATTTCCCCATATCAGTAAATATTCCTAGTGGTTATATAGTTATACAGAAATATATTTAAGTGTTCACTTATTTGGGCAAATTTAATTGTCAGCTTCCCCCCTTCCCAAATAACAATGCAAATAAATATCTTTGTGTGTAAACATTTGACCACTTCTCTATTTCCTCACTCCAGCTTTCCAGAATTTAAATTACTAGGGGAAAGGGTATGAAATTTTAGGCTCTTGTTACAGAGTTCCAAATGGCTTGCTACATAGAGTGTACCAATATATACACATCCACAGGCAGTGCATGAGGGAGGTTGATTAGTCCATCCTCTCTGGTGCTAAGTCATAGCATGGCTTGTAATCCTTATCAGCTGGAGAGCCGGAAGGCTCCTCTAGGGCAGGGCCCATGACATTAACTTCTTTTATGGCGCTCAACACCTATCAGGCACAATACACATGTTTGTTGAATAAGCCACCGCCCACAGGGAAGGTGGTAAGATCCATTAGGATGGCACATGCTTTGCTCCAGGTCTGTGGGGACGTCAAGACAAAATTAATTCAAGCCCATGTAGGAGGAAGTAGTGGAGAGATGGGATTGAGAAGTGAAGGGCTAGTGAACGAGGATGCTGTTAAATGCTTTGGAACTTAATATCAGCAAATCGGGTCAGGGAGAGGAAGATGTTAAAGATACAGTGTAGTCTACTCCACGCAGCAAAGCGCAGGGAACTGCAGAATACACTGTGCATTGAGTGCTTATGCGACCCAAGATGATGGAACAAGTAATTTTAGCTCTTGACCTACCGGTTCCTGGATCCCGCCACACGACCCAGGGCAGGTTGTACTCTCACAGACTCCTCCAATCTGGTTGCCTCTTTTATTTAGGCAGTTCAAATGGATTCTCAACTTATTTACAGCGCTTTGCACATTTGTAAATGAGGATCCCCTGGGCCTGGGATTAAGTAAGAACTGGATAGGTGACAGGGAGGTCAGGTTGTAATAATAAAAGCCAGATTTTTATATTCATTCCTTCCTTTATTCAGTCATGCATTAATGAATATTGTTTGAATTGGCACTGTTTTCCTAGTGGGGATGCAGCTATGAACATAGCATTGGAGCTCCTGTTCTGGTACTTCGTTCAAATGCATTAGGTGTGGAAGTTGGTACCAGGTTTGCACTCTGGGCCTAAAGGAATCATCTTGGCTTTCTAAGAGGCTGACTGAGCAAGACTCACTCTTCTCTGGCCCCACAAAGGCCTTCTTGCTGCTCTTCAAATACGCTAGGCTCCCACCTCAGGGCCTTTGCACTGGCTGTTCCTTCAGTGTTGAATGGGCCTTTCTCAGATACCCACTGGACCAGATCTTTCATCTCGTTTGGGTCTTCGCTCACCTCTTACAACATCAATGAGGCCTACATTGACCACCCTATTTAATTTATTAAATTTATTATTTATTTAAAAACCCCAACTCTGGCACTCCTCCCCCTTATTCTGCTCACATTTCCCCCTTTTCATCAAATTATACAATACTTTTTATTATATTTTATAGTATACTGATTTATTATGCTGATTCTTTATTGTCTGCCCCTCCCCACTTTTTCGTGAAAGCAAGGATCTTTGTCTGTTTTGGTCATGCTGTATTGCTGGAGCCTAAAACAGTGTCTTGCACACACAGTAGGGGAGCATTATATATCTGTGCAATGAAAAACTGATCACGTGGTTGGCAGCATGACGTTGAAGAGCATGTTCAGAAGAGCAAGGGAGAAAATCCGCCATCCCCTGGGCTGTGGACGCCAGACTGAAGTCTGAAGAAACACCCTACTCCATTCCTTGGGGATGGTGGTGAGATCAGCCGGAGGGATGGGACAACATCATGGGGAGAATTTGGGTTTAGAGTGTCCTGGGTGGCTTTGTCATGGTAACAGTAATGCAGGCCAGCATCTCAGAGCTCTTAAAGTGAAGGACCTCATCCAAATGTTGAGACCAGATTTCCACGGCTGCTGCTACTGCTGTGACTACAGTCTCAGCCCCTCCTTGACCACCTCCCCCTCTGATCGGTGGTCTCAGCAAACAGATGCTTACTGCCACGTATAATTTGCAGGACATGTCCCATAGCCCAACTCAACCCTGCCTTCAACACCAGGACAAAAGAGGATTATAAGAAGACGATTCACTGGGGGTAGACTCTTTGGGAAGTAGTGCCACAGCCTCAATATGGGCAGCTGAGGGGATAGGGAAGGTGGGGGAATTTCTAAGCAAGTTTGGGATTTTTTAAAAAATTAATTAATTAATTTTTATTTATTTACTTTTGGCTGTGTTGGGTCTTTGTTGCTGCACACGGGCTTTCTCTAGTTGCGACGAGCGGGGGCTACTCTTCATTGCGGTGTGCAGGCTTCTCGTTGTGGTGGCTTCTCTTGTTGCGGAGCACGGGCTTCACTAGTTGTGGCACGTGGGCTCAGTAGTTGTGGCTCACGGGCTCCGGAGCACAGGCTCAGTAGTTGTGGTGCACGGGCTTAGTTGCTCCACGGCATGTGGGATCTTCCCGGACCAGGGCTCGGACCTGTGTCCCCTGCATTGGCAGGTGGATTCTTAACCACTGCGCCACAGGCAAGTCCGCAAGTTTGGGATTTTTTATTGAATCTCGGGGCTGTTACTCATCCCCTTTAGGGTGTGGGGAATGGGCTGCAGGGAGAACCACAGCTGGTTTGTGCTGAGTCATCCACTTGTATTTGTACTTTGCCTTCCATGGAGGAATCCAAGGTTGTTCTACAATGACTTGTTTAAAATTAGCACTGTCAGAGAGCTCCTTAAAGAGTCTTGTGAAAAGTCTTCCAAAATAAATCAACATGGGGTTTAGTCATCCCCCTTGCTTCTTTCTTCAACTGGAAATGGTTTTAATGGGAAGATGAGCCAGTAAGATCTTTGTGGTTGCCATTTTTGAAGATACCGGTTATGATAAGGTGGGGGGGGATAAGGTAGAAAGGGTCAGAAAGGGGTAGAGGGTCAAAGGCCAGCTGTGTCACTAACTTGCTGTGTGACCTTGTATGGGTTCCATAACCTCTCTGATTTTCATGTGTCTCATATGTAAAAGGTGGGGCTAACAGCTAACACCTAAAAGGGCTAACACCTTTTTTTTTTTTTTTATAAAGTTCTGGTTGTTAGTTTATACACAAAGCCAGAAACTGTCCTGCATGTATCTTCTTTTCATGGTACTGATCACTAGATGTGTAATTAAGTGAAATACTGTATATGAAGCATACTTTTTGGTATATATAGGCCCTCAACAAATAGGAACAGAATGATAATGGTAACTGCTTTCCATATATCCTTCAAATAACTATGTCCCAGACCAAGCTCATCACTCCCTCCCCTTCTGTTCTCGTTGAGAACTGCTGCTTCTTGACGTCCCTGTAGCTCTCAGGGAGCAGCATTCGTTCAGAATCCTTGATGGCTAATCTCTTCCTGTCCATTACCACTTCCGATACTCTGGTTCTGCCCTTCATCACTTTGTACAGGGACTCTTTTACCAGTACTTTTTTCTCGAACCACCCCCCCTCCCCCCATCTCAACCACCTGGAAGTTCACCTACTGGGGTGGAACATAGCCCTGGGTCTGCTTACTAGCCTTCTGGCGTAGGCTGGCCCAGAGTAGGTGCTCAGTAAAGACTGTCTAGAATTAAAATTTATGGGAAGCTGTGACAAGGTGTCCTGAGGGTGGATTAAATATCATTGTCACTCTCTGAAATGACTCGGCTTGTTTCTTTATTTGCACACATATATCTCCTTGCTGCCTGCAGTGTTGCCCATCTTACCCCCGCATCATGTCAGGAGGGGTTAGATGCCCAGACAGTTCACCGTGCGCCAAGCCATGCCTGCAAGACAGCAGGGCCCTCGCCATTCTTATTATTCATGGCTGTGTCCCCAGCACAAAGCCTGGTGCTCTGTGACCATCTTTTCAAAATGTGAGCAAATCCTGCCTGAAAACGAAGTCGACACACAGAAAAGCAAAGTTAGGAGATGGACAAGAGAGGCCGAGCACTGCTGACATTGTTCGAACCCTCAGATCTTGTCACACCTGAAGCCAACACGTGCCCTTCGACATCCCGTTTGTGAGCCAATAAATTCCCATTGTTACTAAAGCTCATTTGACTGAGGTTTCTGCCATTTGCAATCAAAAGAGGACTGACTAATACACCGTCTCTCCTCTACCTCCTAAAGCTTCAGGAAAATCAAAAGGAACTTCTCATCAGCAAAAGGTTATAAATTCTGCTATTCAAGTTTCTTTTTCTGCCTTGATCAATTCAGGAATGCAGAGATAATGATGCCACTGGAGACCGAAGGCCTTGGTAATGGCCTAAGGAGCACCTGAGGTGGTGGCTACTTTCAATAAAGGAAGTGGCACCTGAGTTGACATCTGAATGATGAAAGCAGCTAGATACGTGCTTATGCAGAGGAAGAGCATTCCAGGTAGAGGAGACGGCAAGTACATAGGCCCAGAGACAGGAAAGGGCTCGCTGTTGGTTTGAGAACTCTCCAGAAGGTCCACGTGGCTAGAGCTTTGTGAAACAGGATCTGGATGGGAGTGGA
This sequence comes from Balaenoptera physalus, assembly GCF_965194825.1. Lineage (NCBI taxonomy): Eukaryota > Metazoa > Chordata > Mammalia > Artiodactyla > Balaenopteridae > Balaenoptera > Balaenoptera physalus. Next base: position 120,709,277 of record NC_138903.1, on the reverse strand, counting down.
GAGGTAGCCAAGGGTGACCTGTAACTTTCCAGAGAAGGCATGACTTGAGAGCAGTCTGGGAATCTCCCTCTGTCTGACATGAGACAGGAGGGAAAATGGGCAACGACAAAGGCAGTAAAGGCCTGCATTCATTCAGTAACATCACAGGGCGGCTTGCCTGGCGGGCACTCTGTGGTTCAGTGTAGCTGTACAAGATGATGCCTGCAAGGTTGATCCTTTAGCAAGTTAGCAGAGCTGGGAATAAATGGCTCAGGCTTGACACATAAATTAACCTCTCACATTCACCAGGGCTTAAATTTTTTAAAAAAAATTTATTTATTTATTTATTTAAATTTATTTATTTATTTAAACTTATTTGTTTATTTAAATTTATTTATTTATTTATTTTTGGATGTGTTGGGTCTTTGTTTCTGTGCGAGGGCTTTCTCTAGTTGCAGCGAGTGGGGACCACTCTTCATTGCAGTGCGTGGGCCTCTCACTGTTGTGGCCTCTCGTTGCGGAGCATGGGCTCTAGGCCTGCGGGCTTCAGTAGTTGTGGCTCACGGGCCTAGTTACTCCGCGGCATGTGGGATCTTCCCAGACCAGGGCTCGAACCCGTGTCCCCTGCACTGACAGGCAGATTCTCAACCACTGCGCCACCAGGGAAGCCCCGGGAAGCCCCCACCAGGGCTTAATTTAGTGATGGCTTCCTCATTGCTGTAGATGGGCCAGCAGTACACCCTATCTGAGCGTGCGCACCTTACTCTCAGAATTTTGCTCGGTTTCCACGGGGTAGCACCATAAAATATGTACTCGTAACATTAATAAATTGGATAATATGAAGCTCATCATACTTCAAACATGCTGGTGATTTAATAGCATGTGAATACAATAAAAGTGTATCTTTCTTTCTAAGTCCCAGGACAGTATGCTTACAAAATACCTTGAAATCATGTTTATTCTCTGGCACTGAAAGCATCCTTAAGTCATTAATGTGCACACATTCTGAATATGGAAGCTGCCATTTAAGAAGATTGGATAATGCAATTTAATTCATCTCAGTTCAGCAAACATAGATGAAGTGCTTGATATGGATTTGCAGTCTAGAAAGAAGACTCTGCTCCCATTATGGAGAATGATTGGATGAAGGGGCAAGAGATGAAGCAAGGGGTCCTATTAAGGACATTCTGGGGAAGAGAGGATATTAGCATGAGCTATGAAAGTGACAGTGCAGATGGTAAGTGGGCAGATGCAGATATTTGGGGGCTACACTATCAGGACTTGGGGACAGATTCGATGTGGGGAAATAGGGAGATGCGAGAATCAAATGTTATGTCTGTGGAATCAACAGACAGGGGCCAACTGACTGGGACAATGATGGTGCTTTGATAGAACGGGGAATCCTTGAGGAAATCTAGTTTGGGATGCTGCTGCCTCGTGAACATCTGGAAGGCAGGTCTAGAGTTGAGGGTCAAGCCCTGAAGATTTACTTTTGGAGATTACCCGCCTGACGATGATTGTTAAAGCCATGGCAACGGATGAGCTCCTCCAGTAAGGAAATGTAGCAAGAGAAGAGAACTCCCACAGGTGGAGGCCTGCAGAGTCCTACGCACACCACCCTGCAGTCACCCTCCATGCCTTTCCCCATTAGGTGATTAGAACCACTGGGTCCATCTTGATTTGGGATTCAAGCCTTATACTATGGAAGAGAGGAATTTATGGGAACATTCAAATTCTGCCACTGGAAGCCTGTTTGATGGTTGGATGGTGGACCTCAAACATTGAGAATAAATGTTACATCCACTCAGGATACAGTTAGGAATCCCTAATTTAACATATAAACATTTTCAGAAATGGGAAGTGATTTCTTGGAGAGGTTTATTTGGGGGCATAGCCAGCAGCAAAATCGGCTATTGACACCCTGACCTGAAGACCAAGACGAGGAACAATAACGCAGAGGTTTTGTATCTTCTTTTAATTCCATGAGACGGACCTGGTTGGCCGATTTCTCTGATTGTTTCATGTATGGAAATTTTATCTCCCCGATGAATTTTTAGTTCTTTAGAAGCATAGGTTCGACCTCAGGATTTCTGGATCTCCCTACAGTTCCTAGAACAGTGGAGGCCTAGTGCAGCATGCATTCAAACATCTTTTGTGGAAAAAAATTACAAGTAGAATCCTCAGCCTAGATAGAAAAATCCTTGAAACACAGTCAAGTCTGTTCACATGCCTGTGTGCACTGCTGCAATTAAGCTGTCCCATAAATATTGACTTTCTTCATATAAATTCCAAGATATCTTTCTTAGGCTGAGGCAAAAAGTCATATGGAGAAACCAAAGCTTCAAGGGCTCTTTATGGCTGGAAGTTAGAAATATCAAGGGAATCAGCAGTAATAGAGATGAAAAAGAATCATTGTAAGACACCCTAAGGAACTTGGTAATAGCATTTCTTATAATACATATCCCATGAACATTGTCACTAAAAAGGCAGGGCCACTTTGGAGTTAGAATTAATACCATATGAAATGATAAATTTGCAAAGAACTTGATAAATGTCCATAGCATCAACACCTGGGTTCACAGTAAAACAAGACCTTAGGAGTTCAGATTGCACAAATTCTGCCTGGTAGGAATGATGCGTGGATGCAGGTTCTAACCCAGTTCACTTTTGATGACCACTGAATTTCATCAGGAACTTCTCAGACACAACGTCGTGGTCAGTAGAGTTTGTTTCTGATATAAGTAATACTTAATGGGAGTTGGGTAAATTAATATTAGTGTTGAATATCGACCTGGCACTGTACGAAGTGTTTTACAGAGATTATTTCAAATCCTTAAAATAACCCTATGAAGTAGGTTTTATCACTTGATCATTTAAATCAGTGCCAGTTCTTTTGCACATAGTTGGGTAGAGTTGGGCTGAGTTCGTGGAGCCTTGCCAAGGACTGTTGAAACATTTGTCAATGGCTATGAGATAGAGACTATGGAAGACCAAGAGAACTTGGAGCATTTTTCCCAGCAGCTATTCTCAGTACCTCCTCAAGTTCTACCTTCCTTTGTGGTTAAAACATTGACCAATAGTCATACAACTCTGGCAGACTTGATAGCACATTTACCTTCTCTGTTATAACAGTTTATGGATTTGTCTATATGATTTGATGTTACTGAAGTCAAGAAGACCATGAAAGGTAAACTTGCCCGTGTAAGGAAGCCTCCATAGGTTAAATCGAATCATCTTTGGCTTACTTTGTGGCAACATGTCAAATTAATTTCAGCTGAGGCTGTAGAAAAAAGGGGCAACCGTATCATCATCATTATCATTTCATACCAGCCATTAATCACATTCGTACTATGCCAGGCACGTTAGAGCCATTATTTTAATTAATTTTACAAAAAGAAATCTCTGTAAGGCAGGGAGTATTGTGCTGACTTTATAAGAGAGGAAACTGATATTCTGAGAGCAAAGTAATTTTCTCATGATCACACAGCTAGTAAGTGATAGATCTGTGATTTGAAACGAGTTATGCTTTAGTCACTCTCCACAAGACCTCCCTGTGTCGCTCCTTTATGGCCACATCCATCCCCTTTCTCTAATCTCTGGTAACTACCCTGTTCACTCTTTAACCTGTGTTTTTTCTGTTACTGTTATTCTTTATTATGATCACAAAAGAATTCCAACATAGACTCTTGGTACAGAAAATAATATTAACTCCTCTTACATGCCTGCCGAAAAGATCAAACAAAAGCTAAAATTTTGCCTCAGGTCTATGCCCGCTTTTAATTTTTTAAAACATTTTCTTTTGAAATAGATTCACAAGAGGTTGTAAAGAAAGGTACAGTCCTGAGCCCCCGCCCCAGCTTCTTCCAGTGTTAACATATTATCCAACTGTAGTACAATGTCAAAACCACTGACAGTCCTTAGAGCTTATTCAGACTTCTCCAGTTGTAAGTGCACTCGTGTGTGTGTGTGGCGGGGGGGCGGCTCTAGGTAATTTCATCATGTGTGTAGTCTAATGTAACCACCACCACAGTTAACATACCCACTGTACACAAGACGTCCCTGTGTTACTCCTTTATAGCCAAACCCATCTCCTCTCACCCTCCCTAATCTCTGGTTACTACCTGTTCTCCACAGCTCTAATTATGTTATTTCATAAATGTTACATGAAAGGGATTATACAGTATGTAAACTTTTGTGATGGACTTTTCTCACTCAGCATAATTTCCTTGAGGTTCATCCAAATTGTTTTTTTTAAATAAGCATTTTTAAAAATTATTTATTTATTTATTTTTGGCTGCGTTGGGTCTTCATTGCTGCGTGTGGGCTTTCTCTAGTTGTGGCGAGCGGGGCTACTCTTCGTTGAGGTGCGCGGGCTTCTCATTGCGGTGGCTTCTCTTGTTGTGGAACACGGGCTCTAGGCACGTGGGCTTCAGTAGCTGTGGCACACGGGCTCAGTAGTTGTGGCTCGTGGGCTCTAGAGCGCAGGCTTGGTAGTTGTGGCGCACGGGCTTAGTTGCTCCGTGGCATGTGGGATCTTCCCAGACCCGGGCTCAAACCCGTGTCCCCTGCATTGGCAGGCGGATTCTTGACCACTGCGCCACCAGGGAAGTCCCAAGGTTCATCCAAATTGTTGCCTGTAGCTTGCTGTATGGTCTGGGTGGACCATGGTTTAACCAGTTGTCCATTGAAGGACATTTGTATAATTTATAGTTTTTGAAAATATGTCTTCCTTTCTCTGGGATAAATGCCTGAAAGTGCAATTGCTGGGCCTCATGGTCTGACACATCTTTAGTTTGGAAAGGCACTGCCAAACTATTTTCCCCAGAGGCTGTCCCTTCTCCCCCTTGTTAATTTACATCTTCAAGATGATGTTTGACGTAGAACATCTTTTTATATGCTCCTTGGCCTTTAGGCCTTTCTTTTCCTTGAAATTCCTATTCCTATCGTTTGCCTATTTTTTTCTAATGAGCTCTTCGGCCCTTTTCTTACTGATTTTGTTGCAGTTCTTTATTTATTTTTTTTATTTTTTTATTTTTTCTCACACACACACACTGTATTTTATTTTTACAAGAGATAAATAGACTGACACCAAGCATTGTACATGGATGACCACAACAAAAGCAACAATGATTGCAATTACCAAACATGAAACACACTCATACTATGTCATAATATTGACATTCAGTCCAGTAATCCTCCACTGTAACAGCTCCTTTACTTTGCAGTGAAAATTGATTTGTATATTCTTTGCCTCTGAGTCCTTGTGGGATTTTTTTTTTTTTTTTTTAATTCAGACAGAAAGTCACAAAAATTATACTCATCCTCATCAGTTCACTCAGTCCCATGTAATTAATTGTTTTTCTTCATCTTGATCTTTTGTTAGCACTTTTATGAGTTCATCAGTTTTTCATCAGAGTTCTGAAAATGCTTATTCATTCAGTTCAGCAGTACAGTCAGTTACCAGAAACCTGTACTTGTCAGTCTTTTCCATGAATTTCTTGAAGATGAAACCCTTTTATAGGAACATATTTGCAAAATCATCAGAGTACACCCAGAACTGTCTGTAAATGACAAAAGACTTAAAAATGACCACGGTAAAAGATTTGATGAAAGTTCATAATAATGCAGTTGACAAGAAAATTAGTTATTTCTGAGATATACATTTTAAAGTAATAACTAGGATTATTACTTATAACATTATACCAGAACATATAAGGTTTTTAGAAATTTCATGTAATGTCTGAAACATTAATATTAACATATTTCCATACAAATACAAATATAAGATTTTTAGAAATTTCATGTAATGTCTGAAACATTTATATTAACATATTTCCATACATATTTCCATACAAATACAAATATAAGATTTTTAGGAATTTCATGTAATGTCTGAAACATTTATATTAACATATTTCCATACAAATAACCCAATGAAAGTTTAGTATTAGTTGTTTTGTTTGTTTTTTTATACTGCAGGTTCTTATTAGGCATCAATTTTATACATATCAGTGTATACATGTCAATCCCAATCGCCCAATTCAGCACACCACCATCCCCACCTCACCACAGTTTTCCCCCCTTGGTGTCCATATGTCCGTTCTCTACATCTGTGTCTCAACTTCTGCCCTGCAAACTGGCTCATCTATACCATTTTTCTAGGTTCCACATACATGCATTAATATATGATATTTGTTTTTCTCTTTCTGACTTACTTCACTCTGTATGACAGTCTCTAGATCCATCCACGTCTCAACAAATGACTCAATTTTGTTCCTTTTTATGGCTGAGTAATATTCCATTGTATATATGTACCACATCTTCTTTATCCATTCGTCTGTTGATGGGCATTTAGGTTGCTTCCATGACCTGGCTATTGTAAATAGTGCTGCAATGAACATTCGGGTGCATGTGTCTTTTTGAATTACGGTTTTCTCTGGGTATATGCCCAGTAGTGGGATTGCTGGGTCATATGGTAATTCTATTTTTAGTTTTTTAAGGAACCTCCATATTGTTCTCCAGAGTGGCTGTATCAATTTACATTCCCACCAACAGTGCAAGAGGGTTCCCTTTTCTCCACACCCTCTCCAGCATTTGTTGTTTGTAGATTTTCTGATGATCCCCATTCTAACAGGAGTGAGGTGATACCTCATTGTAGTTTTGATTTGCATTTCTCTAATAATTAGTGATGTTGAGCAGCTTTTCATGTGCTTCGTGGCCGTCTGTATGTCTTCTTTGGAGAAATGTCTATTTAGGTCTTCTGCCCATTTTTGGATTGGGGTGTTTGTTTCTTTGATATTGAGCTGAATGAGCTGTTTATATGTTTTGGAGATTAATCCTTTGTCCGTTGATTCATTTGCAAATATTTTCTCCCATTCTGAGGGTTGTCTTTTCGTCTTGTTTATGGTTTCCTTTGCTGTGCAAAAGCTTTGAAGTTTCATTAGGTCCCACTTGTTTATTTTTGTTTTTATTTCCATTACTCTAGGAGGTGGATCAAAAAAGATCTTGCTGTGATTTATGTCAAAGAGTGTTCTTCCTATGTTTTCCTCTAAGAGTTTTATAGTGTCCGGTCTTATATTTAGGTCTCTAATCCATTTTGAGTTTATTTTTGTGTATGGTGTTAGGGAGTATTCTAATTTCATTCTTTTACATGTAGCTGTCCAGTTTTCCCAGCACCACTTATTGAAGAGACTGTCTTTTCTCCATTGTATATCTTTGCCTCCTTTGTCATAGATTAGTTGACCATAGGTGCGTGGGTTAATCTCTGGGCTTTCTATCTTGTTCCATTGATCTATGTTTCTGTTTTTGTGCCAGTACCATATTGTCTTGATTACTGTAGCTTTGTAGTATAGTCTGAAGTCAGGGAGTCTGATTCCTCCAGCTCCATTTTTTTGCCTCAAGACTGCTTTGGCTATTCGGGGTCTTTTGTGTCTCCATACAAATTTTAAGATGATTTGTTCTAGCTCCGTAAAAAATGCCATTGGTAATTTGATAGGGATTGCATTGAATCTGTAGATTGCTTTGGGTAGTATACTCATTTTCACAATGTTGATTCTTCCAATCCAAGAACATGGTATATCTCTCCATCTGTTGGTATCATCTTTAATTTCTTTCATCAGTGTCTTATAGTTTTCTGCATACAGGTCTTTTGTCTCCCTAGGTAGGTTTATTCCTAGGTATTTTATTCTTTTTGTTGCAATGGTAAATGGGAGTGTTTCCATAATTTCTCTTTCAGATTTTTCATCATTAGTGTATAGGAATGCAAGAGATTTCTGTGCATTAATTTTGTATCCTGCAACTTTACCATATTCATTAATTAGCTCTAGCAGTTTTCTGGTGGCAGTTTTAGGATTCTCTATGTATAGTATCATGTCATCCGCAAACAGTGACAGTTTTACTTCCTCTTTTCCAATTTGTATTCCTTTTATTTCTTTTTCTTCTCTGATTGCCGTGGCTAGGACTTCCAGAACTATGTTGAATAATAGTGGTGAGAGTGGACATCCTTGTCTCGTTCCTGATCTTAGAGGAAATGCTTTCAGTTTTTCACCATTGAGAATGATGTTTGCTGTGGGTTTGTCATATATGGCCTTTATTATGTTGAGGTAGGTTCCCTCTATGCCCACTTTCTGGAGAGTTTTTATCATAAATGGGTGTTGAATTTTGTCAAAAGCTTTTTCTGCATCTATTGAGATGATCATATGGTTTTTATTCTTCAGTTTGTTAATATGGTGTATCACATTGATTGATTTGCGTATATTGAAGAATCCTTGCATCCCTGGGATAAATCCCACTTGATCGTGGTGTATGATCCTTTTAATGTGTTGTTGGATTCTGTTTGCTAGTATTTTGTTGAGGATTTTTGCATCTATATTCATCAGTGATATTGGTCTGTAATTTTCTTTTTTTGTAGTGTCTTTGTCTGGTTTTGGTATCAGGGTGATGGTGGCCTCATAGAATGAGTTTGGGAGTGTTCCTTCCTCTGCAATTTTTTGGAAGAGTTTGAGAAGGATGGGTGTTAGCTCTTCTCTAAATGTTTGATAGAATTCACCTGTGAAGCCATCTGGTCCTGGACTTTTGTTTGTTGGAAGATTTTTAATCACAGTTTCAATTTCATTACTTGTGATTGGTCTGTTCATATTTTCTGTTTCTTCCTGATTCAGTCTTGGAAGGTTATACCTTTCTAAGAATTTGTCCATTTCTTCCAGGTTGTCCATTTTATTGGCATAAAGTTGCTTATAGTAGTCTCTTAGGATGTTTTGTATTTCTGCGGTGTCTGTTGTAACTTCTCCTTTTTCATTTCTGATTTTATTGATTTGAGTCCTCTCCCTCTTTTTCTTGATGAGTCTGGCTAATGGCTTATCAATTTTGTTTATCTTCTCAAAGAACCAACTTTTAGTTTTATTGATCTTTGCTATTGTTTTCTTTGTTTCTATCTCATTTATTTCTGCTCTGATCTTTATGATTTCTTTCCTTCTGCTAACTTTGGGTTTTGTTTGTTCTTCTTTCTCTAGTTTCTTTAGGTGTAAGGTTAGATTGTTTACTTGAGATTTTTCTTGTTTCTTTAGGTAGGCTTGTATAGCTATAAACTTCCCTCTTAGAACCGCTTTTGCTGCATCCCATAGGTTTTGGGTCGTCGTGTTTTCATTGTCATTTGTCTCTAGGTATTTTTTGATTTCCTCTTTGATTTCTTCAGTGATCTTTTGGTTATTTAGTAACGTATTGTTTAGCCTCCATGTGTTTGTCTTTTTTACGTTTTTTTCCCTGTAATTCATTTCTAATCTCATAGCGTTGTGGTCAGAAAAGATGCTTGGTATGATTTCAATTTTCTTAAATTTACTGAGGCTTGATTTGTGACCCAAGATGTGATCTATCCTGGAGAATGTTCCGTGCGCACTTGAGAAGAATGTGTAATCTGCTGTTTTTGGATGGAATGTCCTATATATATCAATTAAATCTATCTGGTCTATTGTGTCATTTAAAGCTTCTGTTTCCTTATTTATTTTCATTTTGGATGATCTGTCCATTGGTGTAAGTGAAGTGTTAAAGTCCCCCACTATTATTGTGTTACTGTCGATTTCCTCTTTTATAGCTGTTAGCAAGTTCTTTATTTATTGTTGATGGTAATCGTTTTGTTGGTTAAATATATTACACGTTTTCCAACCTGTGACCTGCTGGGTTAATTCCTTCGTGGTGTCTGTTTTACGTTCACATTTAAGGTTTTCATGTAGCCACATGCATCATTCTTTCCCTTTATGGTTTGTGGGCTTTGTGGTCTTGAACAAGAAATCCTTTTGCAGTTTATTCATAGATGAGACTTCATAGAGCCTCAAACAGTCTCTTTGCTCTTAATTTATACCCAGTACTACCATTCCTGCTGATCTGATGTTGAAGTACTTCACACACCAGTACGTTGGAAGGGGTCAGGGAAATTCTGGAGACAGTTACACTGATAGCAGCAAATAATGATGATTTTCACCGCATCTCAGTTCATTGTACTTTCTGCCCACCATTCATTTTATTCGTCCTTCAGGGCTCAACTTAATATCTACTCGTCTGGGAGTAGATTTCCTTGACACTTTTCAAGTCTTCTTCCGAGTTCCTTCTCTACGATCCCACATCCCTGTGCTCCCCTTGTTATAGTGCATCTCACACTGCAGTGTAACTGCATGTTTACTCCCCGTGCCCCCCACGTGGCTTTGGCTCCATGAGAGAAGAGACCGTGTCAGTCGGTTTCACAGTTGTCCCCTCAGCAAAGTGCCTGATCCACTGGTAGGTGACCAGTGACCTTGATTGAATGTGGGGATGAGGGAGATCCATGGAAAATAAGCAGACCTTAGACCTCCCGAAGCACAGTTGCTCAGTGTGCTTGGTGCAGAGGCAAACTCTCTTGTGATCCAGGACTCCTTTACTCATGGGAGAAGCCGGCTGGCCAGGGCTCTGTGGGCTGAGAGTCTTAGAGCAGAATAGTGTCTGGGGGTCACAGGCTACAGTGTGGGGTTTTAAGCACAAGGCAGTCATGGGGGGGGGCTTTGTAGTGAAAGGGGTCTGATAAACCAAACAGAGTAAAGGAAAGTCAAGGACCAATTCCCGAGAGAGCATGTGTGACCTACAAGCCTCGGTGTCAAGAACCAAGAACTCCATGAAAGTAACACTGAAGCACGGGTAGGCAGGGAGTCTTACACTGTTTTTTCTCCTCTATTTAAGGAAGCAGAGAAGTGTGTCAGCTGCTCGGGAAAGCTTTTGCTCCAAGATGGTTAAACTCTCTGGTGGTATGGCTCCCCTCCCCCATCAGATATGGGCACATAGACGCAGACATGTATTCTTTCCAAGCGAGATGGGCCAGACCTTAAAAAATTCCTGGCTGCTCCTTTTTTCAGATGAAGCGATCATGTACTTTCCTTTTGGACTCAGCGTAGCTCCTGAAAATCGTTCCACCGGCAACTGAGGAGAAAATAGGGCCTCTTTTCCGGCAGCCCCTGCTGCTACCGGGCTGCGACTGCCACCGGGAAGCGAGAAGGTTCTTTTTAATTAGAGCTGAAAGCCTAATCTTATGTCACGGCCACCTGTTGCAGCCAAAATAGACACTCCGGATGCTGCCTGGAACAAAATATGCCACAGCCAGGCAACTGAGGAGTAAAAAGAGGAAAATAAAGAGGAGACTTCGAGAAAGCAGGAGGCCTGGTGAACAGCTCCATCGTGTTTGCTGGACCGGAAGCAACTGTCCAAAAGTGAACTCTCATTTCGTATTTGTGCTAGATTAGAGGAGAGGAAATTCCCTTAGGCGAGACTTGCTGCTCACCAGGTAAGGGAAGGGTGGGGAAGGCACACAGCTCAACGTGCATTTACTTAAGTCCTCGACTGCTTCGTTATTCAGGATGATGCCGCTTCTTTAAAATTTCTCTTTATTCTGGCATAATTCATAGCACTCTTTGAGGCCACTACATCACTCTGTTTAGGGTCAGCTTCAAAAACAATCTTTCACATTTCCATTTCCTCTCCTTCACTCTTGCTCCCACCTTTTTTTTTTTTTTTTTTTTTTTTTGGTGTGTGTGTGTGTCATTTGGTCCAAAAGCCAGGATGTGTTGGCTGTGGCAGTGGCGCTGCTACTGAACTCTCATCATGTGAATGTGGGCACATTCCTTCTCCTTTGGTGCACTCAGTGAGCCCATCTGTACAAAGAGAGGCTTTAGAGACTTGAGCTTTCAGGTTTCTTCTGCTTCTACTCATATTGGTCCCGTTGAAATATGATCTCTACTCAGTTGGATATTGATGTGATGCCTGAACAGCCAGCAGTCGTGTGATCGTTCTCCTAACTGAAGCAGCTTTCTGAAAGCGAACAGTTTGTCAATGTGTTCTGCTTGCTTCATTTTAATATTTTTATTAATGATCACTTTGACCACATCAGAAGTGGGACTTTATAATCAATGTGATAAAGCTGAAAGCAACCCTTTTCTGACTCACTGCTGCCCCCTTCTGATGGTGGCCTCTCAGAATGTGGACCCTTTCTTTGCATCGTAATCTAGACGCCCCTGCAAGCTTCCCCACCTTCATCATGAAGCCTGTTTCTCCTGTCATCTAGTTTACCCAGATCAGAGATTTCAAATGTGTTCATTTCACTTGCCAACTTCAGTCAACTGGTGAAAGATGTCAGGTGTCTGTTCAGAAGCGTCGTGCGGACTGTTTGGCCACTATGGACTTAGGATTGTCAGGGTAGCCAATACGTTAGGAATGTGCCATCCCAGACCTGGCATGAGATTTTCAAGTCATCTCCTGCTGTTTTCCAGTCGACTCGCTGGGGATTATGGAGTAGATGTTGCTCTACGATCAATAGGCCTCCCAAAGCCCTGGAGGCACCCTTTGTGCAACACGAGCAGGACCAATTGAGGAAAAATTATCCAAACATCACAGAGCTGCTTGCTGTTCACTTTGAAGCTTCTTATGATCCAGGACAAAAATGTATCTATAAAAGTACTTGCTATGAAATGGGCGAAGTGTGATCAGTGATGGTGCCAGACCCAAAGGAAATTGGAGAAACCGGGACAGCCACCATGTAAACTTCCCTACCACGTGTTCTATGCATACTATATGCCACGTATTTTTAAAGACACTTGACTTGCTAGCTAATCCTCACAGCAGTCCTATGATAGAGGTACTCAAGGTTTAAGTAGTTTTCCAAAGTGCACATGACAAGTAATGAGTATCTTTACCTCTCTGAAGAGTGTGTGGAAATTGATGAGAGTGATGAAGAGAAGGCCATGAACTCATCAACTTGAACCCTTGAGGATCTGGGATTCCTCCCCTGTAGAGCCTTTCTGACAGTAGAGGACGACAAGTCACAGGGTCCTCTTGAGGCTTTAGTGGATCAGTGAATAACAGCCCTTCATTCTCCATCTGAGTCCTGAACCAAATGAGGCACAGTAGTGAGATAGATGGAGAGGAACAGATCACCTTGATTTGTGATAAAGCTATTTAGAGGTCTTGGCTTAGGTCTGTGGCCAAGCAGACAAGAACACATGTTCCTTCAAGCAAGCAGACTCCAAGGGAAGGGAGAGAACTGAGCCAAATATGCTGGTTCCTTCCTCCAAACTCATAAAACAGACTGGTCGCTCCTTCGAGGGGAGGGGTGAGTGAGTTGGTGGCAGAGGCCGTGTTATAACTCTTATAGTATAGGCAGGCCCTCCACGTGGAATCATGAAGATGCCAGAAGAAAGTTGTCCTGAGAGATACAGAGTGTACTGTTGAATGAGCTGGGTCAGTTCCAGGGAAGCCTAGTTCTCCAGACCAGAGCCAAGAAGTATAGTCCCTAATTTGGGAATCTTCTAGAGTGCCAGTTGGGTGGATTAAGCAAGAAGTCTTAGTGTATAACTCCTGATGAATGATGCTAGTAGCAGTTTTTTTTTTTTAATTAACTTATTTATTTTTGGTTACATTGGGTCTTCATTGCTGCACGCGGGCTTTCTCTAGTTGCGGTGAGCGGGGGCTACTCTTTGTTACGGTGTGTGGGCTTCTCATTGCAGTGGCTTCTCTTGTTGCAGAGCACGGGCTCTAGGCGCGCGGGCTTCAGTAGTCGCGGCACACGGGCTCAGTAGTTGTGGCTCTCGGGCTCTAGAGCGCAGGCTCAGTAGTTGTGGCGTACGGGCTTAGTTGCTCTGCGGCATGTGGGATCTTCCCGGACCAGGGCTCGAACCCGTGTCCCCTGCATTGGCAGGCGGATTCTTAACCACTAGGCCACAGGGAAGTCCTCTAGTAGCGGTTTTAAGGTGACACCCTTCAGTGAACATCCTGGCCAGCTCACTAAGCGTCCCTCCTCATCATGAACAGTAAAATCCTCGAGATGCCTCAGAAATGCCCTAGGCCCCTCCTGCAGGGCTGAGCCAGGCCTAGCAAGTGTCCGGACTCCTGCCGCTCTGGATGTAAACTGCACGTGTGAACAGTCCTTGGGAAGAGCGCCAGCATTCACTTACAGGCAGGAAGGCTGCTGTGCACTGTTCCCATACCTGTTGGCTTTCCCACAGAGTCTACCATGTAGCGATGGCAGCAGGGCTTGGGGAGAGGCAGTCATGGGACTGGGGATGATAATGATAGGGGTCTTAAGTCAGCTTCTTCCTGAAGTTGACCCCGAGACAAGATTTGAGTTCAAGTGGTTTATTTGGGAGGTACTTCCAGGAAGCACTATTATGGGGGGAAGGAAGAAGCAAGGAATGTAAGCCAATATGCACAGTACCTTATTTAGTAAGTTTCCACTGTGGGCACCTGGGGTTCAGTCAGTTCAGTCGTCGTGGGGATCATGGGAGCTGTGCAGAACATGCCTCAGAGTTGAAGAAACTGGAGCATTTTTTCATCAACTCGTTAAGGGCTACTCCTGGAAACATCAGCTCCCTGGCACTTCCTAACCCTCCAGCATCCCCCATTCCCAGACTGAGCAAGTTCCTGTGGCCCGAGAGGAAGTTCCTGGCAGGCAGAAATTGCAGATCATTGCAGTAGAAAGTTGTCCATGTGTATAGGAACTGGGAGTGCCAAGGGGATATGAGTGGGGTATAGACAGCACAGCATTTGCTATGACGCCTGAAAGGATTTTCTAAGAAGATGAACTAAGCCTTTGTTTGGAGCAGTTTGCCCACTATTTCCTTTCCTCCCCAAGGAGTTTGCACCAGGACTCTCCCAACCTGACCATGAGGTTTTTTTTTGTGTGGGTCCAAAGAAGAAAAATTATTTTTTCCTTCTTTCTTTTCTTTTTCTTTTTTGTAAGGCAAGAAAGGTCCAAGAGAGGCACAGAAACAGTAGCAAGGTCTTGGCTTTACAAACGCTTGGGAAACCATTAGTGGGTTTGGAAGCTGTCAACGTGCTGTCAGGCAGATTGGTTTTCCAGAAAAAGAGCAGAGATAAATTATAAATTGTATTCTGAGCCATGGATGCCCCAGCCCTGCTGTCTAGGGAACAGAGAAGGAATGCAGCTTGAGGGGCTAGGCTGTATTCTTTGGGAATGGGAAAAGGAAGAGGCAGAGGCCAGGAAATCAGACTAGATTACAGAGTGGTGTAGCTGCAAAATCATGGTGGGAGGGAGGATTCAAGGAAATGGGGTAGGGCTGAAAGGACTGGAAGGGTATTTGTGTGAAAGGCAGTAGCTGCTCAGGGGGCAGGAGTGGGGTGAACCCTCTGCTTTAGGGCCCCTTTGCCTGGATCTCAATTCTTTCTTGGTCATTAGCTGCTTGCTGCCCAGGGGAGCCATAGGAGGTGAGGGTGGGCAGCTCTCTCTGGAGGAGTCCTAAGAGGAGGGTCTCTGAGAGCATTGATGATTGATTTGTAATTAGTGAATGAAGTTTGTGAAAGGCACATGTAAATTTTCCAGGGCTTTTTGTATTTGCTTTATTTTTAAGGCCTGGAAGGGGAGGAATTATCTCAGTGGTAGCCTTGCACTCATTAACGAGGCATTAGCTCACCTGGTTCAAGCACAGTACAAATAATGCTAACAGGGAAACAGGGAGAGCCTTCCCTCAGGGCTGGTCTGGATTTAATCCTGGGGGGAGGCAGGTTGTTTCCGTTAAGTTCTTTCTTCCTGTTTTATCTTTGCACCAAAACCCCCAAACAAACTATTGAATTCTTCCAATCATTAAGGATTGACAAAACTGGTCAAATCAGATTATTTTTTAAAGGATGATTTTGAAGTGCTACTTGTTCAATGTGATGGTTGTTTTTTTGTTTTGTTTGTTTTTCCTTCCGGCCCTGTTTATTGTTGTAATTTGGGGTAATTTAATTCATCATATTTTCGCACGTCTAATAGTAACCCGACTTATAATTGGGGTTTCTAGATAGCAGAGGCTTTTTCTGCCCAGGTGCAAGAGAAGGAAATCAGGACGAGGACCTGTCCCTGAAAGGGGAATGATGTTGTCTGCTTACAGACGGGTTTTGAGATTTAATGAAATAGTGTTTGCTGTTTATTGCTGTGGAATCATAGCCTGGGTTTGAATGCGTTCTCTTTGCCAGAGGCCTGCTTTCTCCATACCAGGATGATAGAGGAGTGAAAAGCACATTCTGAGGAAATGTCAGAGCCAAACGTGGGGTGCAACCAGAGGGTCTGGATGCTCTCTTCCAGGGACGTTTTCAGGCCTATTTGCAGAGTTCATTTTCCCTGAATGCAGCCTGACAACTCTCCCTCCCCTCCCCCTCCCCCATTGCCATTTTGAATAGGTCTTCAGGGCAAGGCAAAACAGAGCCCTGGTGTGAGACTTCAAATGTGACACCTTTGCAGTGGCATAAACCCATGGGACATAACCATAGCTGCACAACAGAATCACCTGGAAGCCTGTTAAAATGTAGATTCCTGGGCACTATTGCCAAGATTTTGATACAGTGGGCGTTGGGTGGGGTCTGGGTATCTGTGATCTTTAATCTGCTCCTTGGGTTGCCTAATTTTGGTCAATTTGTGTCAATTCCTTACTCTAAATTGATTAAATAATGCTATGTTGATAGAAGAGTTTTCTAACTCTAGTTCAGTGACATTTTTCTTCCTTTCCTTCGTATGGACAGCGGGCTTGTTGATTAATATGCCTTCAGAGCGCAAGTCTCCGAAGTCAGCGTTCTGTTCTCAGATCTGCCTCTGATTTGGAGGATGACCTTTAACATCACCGTGCTTGAGTCTTTCTTTGTCTTCTATGTGGACCTAACTACTCCTGTTTAGCATGCCCGAATGCAAAAGGAAAAGGACTGTGAAAAGTTCAAAATGTAAACTGCCATGGAAACATTATTGCGTCAATAAAACATGTATACTCAGCAGATGAAGGGGAAGACAGATCGGGGGAATGAAACTATCCATTCATCAGCCTTGGATTAATCAGTCTCTGCTTGTCATTTTAAATAGAGTGATTTCAAAGGAATTATAGATTTCTGGACCGAATTTGCCTGGCTTACTATTTTTTATGTCAACTCTAAACATTGTTTTAAAGTGTTGCCCTGTCACTTTGGGGATATACACAAAGACCAGCCTCCACGCGAGTAAGAAGCTGTTTGCTCAGGGACCTGGGAGGGTCACTCCTTTTTCTTCCTTTTCCCAGGAAGGGGAAGGAGCTGTCAGGATCTGTGTTGGGCATCTGTGTATCCATTCAAGTCATGGAATCGCTCCTGGGTACCTTCTGGGGACAGGAGTCTTTTTCTGGGTGTTTATTATTCTGACTGTTTTAGGGCCCGTGGATGTGAGGAATATGTAGTCCCTGCTTTGACCGGTTCATGGTAATGATTGGGAAGTTTGGGGTAGAGGTAAATTATTAGCTGAGCGTGGTACAAGATAAAATATTTGCCATGGAGATTCAGAGCAGTGAAAAGTCCCAGCATGTTGGGAAAATGAGCAAATACTTCATAGTGGGAACCATGATTTAAGATGGACTTTGAAAAACACGCAGGATTCGACCACACAGAGACATTCCCACTAAAGAAAACAGCTAGAACAATGGCCTGACAGTAGGCACAGGCAAAGTATGTTTGAAAATATTCCAAAATTCACTGAAAGATTTTCAGATTGCCTTGGGAAAGGGGTAATTTCCCCTTTCTTGGCATAAGTTGGGGTTCTTTTTACTATTTAGTCAGTCAAGGATTTGTTAGGCATGCAGACATCGCAACACCCCTCTTACATAAAAAAAATGGCCTGAGATGCCAGGGTTTGTGAGCTGTGGGAACGCGGGACCAAATACCAGTGCTCAGGCCTGGGGGCCAGCTGAAAGAGGCCAAGAGGGTTAGGAAAGCCAAGCAACCTGCCTCTCTCACGGGTTAATGAAAAAGCTTGGGCTTGGAATCAGATCGACCCAGATTTCAATCCTGGTCCTGCTACTTACTTACCAGTGTTATCCTAGGCAATCAGTAAATATAACTGGTGTAGTGTCACTGGGACAGCTGGTACATTGTAAATGGTCAGTAAATAAACTGCCTGAGTCCCGTGTGTAGAGGCCAAGTTTCAAAGAGGGATGGTAGATGTTCATCTGCGTTTCCATAGTGTCACAGCCTATTTCTCTCACTGTTTTATAACCTATTACGTCTCCTTCACATCTCAGCTATTTGCGTGGCTTTAGCCACGGTTAGATTGCTCAGTTAAGTGTTCGTGATTTGGCAGAAAGAAAGACTATTCCTTTAGCACTGGCAGTGGCTTCCTCATTTTGGGATTCTTTCAGCTGATGCTCCCATCTGGCTTTGCTCTGACACTCTGGCCCCTACCTGAACTTTCTAATCTTGCTGGCTTTGTCCTATCTGCATGGGAACCTGAACCCAACCCTACCAAGGTAGCAATGTCACCTCTAGTCTACGTTTCCTTAATGTCTTCTTACATGGACTCCAGTCTTGATGTGTGACGTATATTGCCAGCCAGTCTTATGGATTGCTGTTGGTGGTCAAAGGTTACCAACCTGGTCATCACTGGTGGCCTTGGGCACTAGCTTGGTGCCAGCCTGAGTGCTTGAGCTGGACAGATGTTGCTCCTTAGCCAGAGGGAGGAGGACCTGGGGGTCATAGCTTGATCTTGTCTCTACATCCTCTGGATAAGCTGGTGGACCAGAATGGCTCCGTTGGGCCAACCTAACACTCTTGGCCTACCTTGACCTGTCCATGGGGCTTCTGAGCAGCTTCTAGACGCCCTGATAGGCTGAGAAGTTGTTGGTGGAAGAGTATAAATACAATACCTTAGCTTTGTTCAACCCAGTGTTTGCCCAGATCATGGGGTCATGGACTCCGCTCATGTACACCCTGATTCACGTACATACCCACCAAACACCTATGAACATACCTGGAAAATAGTTTGTCCATACTTAGGGAAAATGTCCTAATTTCATCTTCATAAACATGCTGTACGATAGATTTATTATCTCCACTTTATTGATGCAAAAAAGGGAGTGCAAAGAGATTCCAAGACTTGTCCCATGTCACCTAGTGAGCAGGTTGTAGAGGCGCTCACACCCATTGTGTTTGCACGCACAGCCCTGCCGTCGGCTCTTGGGATAGAAACGTCATGTTAGCACAACGCTGGGAAACCATACCCTTCCAGAGGCTGCCCGTGTCCATCACAAGCCCATGTTAACGTCCTGAATCTTAGAAATTGGACGGGCTCTACTTGGGGAGTGAATTGAACTGGGACCATAAAACAAAGTCGGGAAGCCTGTCACCTGTATGTCATTCAGTGTTACACCCAGGGGCTTGCCACGGGGACTGCTGTCATCTTCACCTCTCCCCGGGCTTGGAGGAATTCTCAGATGGGAGGCACACAGATCTCAGCATAATTACCACCTGCTCTACCTGGGGGCTCTGTCAGCATCTTCCACACTCACTCCCAAGCCTCCCAAGCCTCGAGTCCCTGGTGGGAGTGGTGGTGGTAGAGGCTTCTGCAGTGTGCATTGTTCTCTTCATGGCCCAGGGACCAGGGAAACAGCACAACAACAACAAGAACAGAATCCTTGCTAGAAGATTCGATGGTCCTGAGTCACAGAGAACAACTAATAACTAGAAGCTCAGTGACCACCCCCCCCCCCCACCGGCAAACCCTTGCCCACATTTTTTTTTTTCCCGGTAAAATTCCTGGAATGGTATTTAGCATGGCTGAGCAGACAGGGGTTCAAATGTTGGTACCTTTCTATGTGCTTCTCGGAGCCTGTTCCATCATCCATAAGAAGGGGATAATAATAATACTGTTCCTGTTTAACAGTGTGGTCATAAGGATTAAATCAAAATAATCGATGTGCTTTGTTATCTGTGTTTCTGAGGAACACTCCAAAGCAGAATTCAAAATAAAGAAATGGCTTCAACCGAAGGCAGATGTTATGAATACTTATTAATCGCACACTTCAAGATCCAAGATCAGGATGACTGCGACTCACAAGCAAATGCAGAAAAATACTCACACCTGCCCGCTCTTGGGCTGCGTGTCACTGCCCCGCGGAAAGGATTAGCTCCGCGGCACAAGGCAACTTTGGTCAGGGTGACTTGAAATAGAGGTAATGTCCCAGCTCTGTAAATTGCCTAAATCTACTAGTATTAAAAAAATGTGTTAGCAACACAGAATGCTAGAACTACCGTCTCCTCCTCCAGCCCCTGCCTCTCCTCACAGATGGGAAAACAAAGGACCCAAAGAAGGGACTGTAGCTGGTTCCAAAGCGACACAAATCATAAATGATAAAAATGAGATTCTAACCCTGATCTTTTATCTTACATGACGTTGGTGTTCTGATTTGTCATGCTTATTAGATAAAATTTGAAAAATGTGGAAAATGATAAAGCAGGAACAGAACGCCTGTAATCCCTCTGCACAAACAATTCCACTCTGACCATTTTGGTGTATTTCCTTCCTTTCCATCTTCTCTCAGTGCATTTTCTTCCACTTACCTAGAGACACGGTAAAACCCAGGGCTTCTGAGCTCACACTCAGTGCTTTCGCTGGCATATCAGGCCACCTTTCTAATCAGCATCCTTATTTGATATTTGATCAATAATAGGTTTTTAATTCTCAAAGCTAAGGAAAGCTGCCCATGACCCCCCAGATGTATGTGGCTCATTAAGAAAACAGGTGTAATAATGAGATCAGAAACCAATCAGATCACCAGGATGGCTCAGAGCAGGAAGCCAAGTTGGTGCTAGACTTTCAGGGGGCTCCCCCAAAGCTCCCACCCCACACCCCATCGAAGGCACCCTCAGTGGCAAAGCTGCTGTTAGAAACAGGACCTCTCAGCCTGTGTTCATCCCAGCTGGAATCAGAGCAGAAAATGAAGAGGCCGCACGCGACGCTTCCCACAGTCCTGGTACCGTCAGGAATGCAATGCCTGGGCCCCAGAGCATTTTGACTCAGCTTCTGTTCTCTGTGCGAAGGCTGAATGACTAGAACTCCAGCTGCAGCCTGCCCTTTAACTCTCCGTTCTCTTCCCAACCCACAATCTTGTTATCATTCGACTTCGGGTCTGTCAGAGAAGGGGGAGGAGGAGCTCGTGGAGATGTGACTAAGGGGGCCTGAGACAGGTCAGAATGTCCTTCCAGTCGGTTCTGCTCTCATGGATGTGATGCTGTAACATGCTGTGTGCTGGGAGAGAGTGGGAGAGTCCATCCCCCCCTCCCGACCTGCTCCTCCCCTGCTTTCTGAGTTCAGCTGAGCTAAGAAACCTCCTCCAAGGCTTTTCCTAACAGAGGCACCCGCATCCTGTGCGCCTGGCTGTCTGGCCACAATTCCTTGAGGAGGCAGGAGCTAACTCTACTGTCCTGGCAGACTTGCATAATAGGAAAGAAATGATGGGGAGCCGTGCAGCATCTTTGTTACACAGCGCGTTACTGAAGCAGCCAGCTATTTTTAGAAGGAGGGAAAAAAAGGTAGCAGCTTACTCTTTAGGGACCAGCAGGTGGAATAACAATCTGCCAAACTTGAACATTCATTTTAGCTGGGCTGCAAACGAGACTTTTTTCCCCCTGCCTCCGTGAGATGCTGTCATCACACATTCCTGAGCAAGCAAAACATGATGCTGGGAAAAGGAGACAGGAATGGAGGGCCGAGGGAGCCTGCTAGACCAAGTGCCTGAGTGATTGAATCAAAAAAGAAGGTGGCCTAGTCACTGGGAGGATTGAAACCTCAAGTCTCTGCTCCAGTGTCACCCTCAGTGAGGTCTCCTTGGCACTCTATTTAAAGCAGGCCCTGTCACTGACTCTCCCTTTATCCTGCATTATTCTTCTTCCCTGCACACGTCACTACCTGACATTACGCTTTTTATCTGTTTATTCATTTTTCCATTGTCTGTCTTACCCACTGGAATGTAAGGTCCAAGAAAACATGGAATTGGGTTTATTCACTGCTGTGTCCCCAGGGCCTAGAACAGGGCCTGGCACACGGCAGAAGCTCAGGTAATATAAGTGAAATAAATCAATGGATTGTGGGAATGAGTGAACCTAGTATGAACAAGACAAGGAGTAGACCAATCCCCACAAGGACAACAATAACAGCAGATGATGTCTTGAATGCCGTGATCAACTCCCTGAAGCTTCACAGCAGCTCTGCATCCTGCAGGCTGTCCCTTTCCCCGCTTTGCTGTGAAGGAAAATAAACTTGGGGGTTAAGTGACTTGCTTCTGTGACCCTGGGGTCACAACGTGAGTAAATGGTAGAGCCAGGATTTGATCTCGGGCCTGGGGGCCATCTTTTCAGACATACCAGGCTCAGGATTCACTTGATAATATTTTGAATTGAGTTGTTTGGAATTTCTTTCCATGATTCTTATCCAACTGTATAAAACTCTCACTAAAATGACCACATGAGGTGGATGTTTCATTTGCATCTACTAAACCTGTGACACCCTTGAACTTGTCATCATAACCTCAAACTAGCAGAGCATTGCTCTGTGGCAGAAGGAGCCCCATTCTTCGTCACAGTAGTGGCTCAGTAGTGAAGCCACATAGGTAATGGGAGTTTCTTTCCTTGAAGATTTGGGGATAAAGATTAATAGCCATTCTGACATGCTCCACTGTTGACTTTCGCTTGCTGAGGACATGGCCTAGACAACACTACTTATTGACGAAGTGTTTTCAAAGCCAGAGCATTTTAGGGCCTCTTAGTTCATTTTTTCATCACTGTTTTTCACGAAATTGCAATTTGCATGCACCCCTCTTCCTAAAGAAAATGCAACAAAAATATGTCAGACCAAAACACCCCACCAAGGACAAGCGGTCCACTGAGCTCCCCAAGGGCAGGGTATATTTATATGTGCACCCCAAAGTCCCCAAGGCCCCTGCAGAGGCTCATTTCCTTCTGGGGGCTCCCAGGTGCCCTCAGCACGCTGGCTCGGGGCCTGAATGGAGTCTCCTTTTCCTCCTAAGCGTGGCTTATCCACATCGTAGCACCTGGCACAGTCCATTGTCAGGGTAGTCACATCATTATCTTGTGTTTATGAAAATTAAGGTCTCTATCATGTTTGTATTATAATTAGCCAGTTAAAGAGTCCTCTTATTCCTCTTCAAGGAGACCTACATATAAGTGAGTGAGAGACTCTGTGTTTCCGTGGAGGATTCAAGGGATCACTGCCTTGTTTCCAAAGCAGGCTCCAGCACCATTGACTTCGAGGATTCTGTGTTCAATCACCTCCCCATCCCAAGAATCCCAGGTTTTAGGGACATTCTGGGCCACCCAACCCCATCTGGGCCTAGGTTCCTTTTTAGTGTTCAAACCACCAACAGATTTCCTGAGCCATTCTTCTTTCTTTTCTTCTAGGTGAGTCACAATTATACTTAGGTCTATTAGGAGTTCACTGAGATTTCAGAGTATTCTTCAATATTTCGTATTGATTTGTAGAGGATGAGTAAATCCCTAATAAGAGTACAGACTCCTGACACTTGCATTTCTGTCACATTAGAGAGCAATCTAGTTTTTACCCAAGTTTTACTTTTCAATATATTCCATCAGTTCAAGTCATAAGTTGTCAAGGAAGAAAAGTAGTCCATGTGATTTGTTCTCTTGGGGTGCACGTGTCCCTGCTCACAACTAGCTTGGTAGTTCTCACCCTGGCTGTATATTAGAATCACCTGGAAGGGTTTCCAAAAATTACCAACGTTCAGGCTCTCCGGCAGGCCACGTAAATCAGAATGTCTGGACATAAGGCTGAGTGGATTTCATATGTACCTAAGATCAGGAACCACTGAATTACAGGGCCTGTATTTGAATGGCGCTATTTTCCCAGTGCCTAGCACGGGGTTGGGAACCTGCCAGGTACTAGACACACGTGTGTGGAGATAATAGATGTTCCAAAGAATTCAATTTGTAAGGGTCACTTTGCATGATTGCCAGAAATATCGATGCAATTCTGACCATGTTTCATTTTCAACCACTCACCCCTGCCCCATACATACAAATACTAAGTCAGGTCCTCCTGGAAATGACAGGGCTTCTTTGAAACCCTATTCGGGCTACTTCGATGTGACCACACTTCAAGTGTCCTGACACAAGGTGGTGTCCTTTTAATCGACTAGCTTTGGGTTTGGGGACTTCTTGTTTGGAAGGAGCAGTAATCATGATGCAGCCTCTTGGACCACGCGTTTCCATTTTATGAAACAAAGCTACAAACTTTGAAAAGAGGTACTTTAACTACTTGAGAAAAATTCTCAGCCTGACCTGGACACGGCTCCTCTAAGCCTCCCGGGGGCTGGATTCTGCCCCATGAAACAGGTGCACCAGGAGAAATGGCTTCCCTAGACTAGGTTGATTGCTTTTCAGCTGAAGGAGTCGACTTTTATTGGTCCCTACTCATTTCGCCATTTTAATTTTTTTTGGACTTGTCAGTTTTCTTGTCTTCTGTTCTGCAGTAACATTTTCTAGCAGTATATCAACCTTCAAATTTGACTGTTGGCATATTCAGTCATGAAATCTGAAGAGTCACTTTTATCGATGTCCTAGAAGCTTGTATGCAAGGGACAGTCATCAGTGCTTGGTAACTAGTATTTTTATTCCCCTGGTTTTAATTGTTAAGCTGCTTTTAAACTGGTAAGGACTGGGAACTCTTTCACTGGGATCTAGATCTTGTTTTCTCCATTTTTTTTTCACCATTCCCAGAAACCATAGCAGATCTCAGCTTCTATGAGATTGATCTTCATTTAAGCCCTTTTCTTACTATAACAGATCATGAAAAGTTGACTCTGTCTAACCCAATTCTCTAGGTTCGAGTATTCACCATCACACGCTGCTCTTTTCCGTATTATAAGACTCAACATTTTTTTGTCCATTGATTCTTTCGATATTTAATTCAATGTGTTTTTTGAAACCAAGAATTTTTAGTCAAATGTGGTGATGGGTCCCTCAGAGACACCTGTTAATGATTTTGTGGTTTTATTTAAGCATTTATGTTATGCTGCATACAATCTGTGTTTTGCTTTAAATACAGAGGCCATTATCAAATACATCCAGAATTCCTTAATACATTTCAAAAAGCCATTGCCTGAATAAATGTATTGATGGTATTTAAATATTTCTACCAAGCTGTTTCTTTTGTTTTTTTTAATAAGCTAGTCACAATATATTTTTTTATTAATTAATTAATTTATTTATTTTTGGCTGTGTTGGGTCTTCGTTTCTGTGCGAGGGCTTTCTCTAGTTGTGGCAAGTGGGGGCCACTCTTCATCGCGGTGCGCGGGCCTCTCACTATCGCGGCCTCTCTCGTTGCGGAGCACAGGCTCCAGACGCGCAGGCTCAGTAATTGTGGCTCACGGGCCCAGTTGCTCCGCGGCATGTGGGATCTTCCCAGACCAGGGCTCGAACCTGTGTCCCCTACATTGGCAGGCAGATTCTCAACCACTGCGCCACCAGGGAAGCCCCACCAAGCTGTTTCTTAGGCAGGGTTTTCATCACTCTGATTTTCTAGTCTTCCTGCTTGTTTTTGCACTGACAGGAAGATGGGGAAGAGGCACAGCTCCCATTGAGACTATTTTCCTTCCCTAAAACGAGGTAAAGTCGATGAATAGAAGGTTGAAATGATTAATTACAATGAAATTGTGAGAGCATCTGTGGAAAGGAAGAAAAGTTGCAGGGGTGATGGAATTCTGATGGAAAAGGAAGGATGGTTTCCTTCAGAGAACGAGGAGAGACCCGGTGAGCATGAGATGGCGTTCCTAAAATAAGGGAAACGTTCCCTGCGTTGGTTTTCCAGCTGATTGGCCACATTAAAGAACGTTTGTGTGTATAACGAAACAGGTGCCGCATTTCCCCCTCGGTATAACCATCAAAATAACGACTGTCTAGTGCCCTGCTCTAGCAGCCTAACAGAAATACCTGACATCATTACACGTGCAGCTCAGCAGGCTGAGATAGTTGGATGGTGTCGAGGCATCAAGGAAAGTAGGTTTCTGAGTCTGCAGTAGAATGAACACTCAGAACCAAGATCAGACCTCCTTTAGTCTTTGTTTCTGTTATTTTACTGGTTTTCATTAAATGTTAAGAAATTCATGGTTAGCTTTACAAATCTAAAACTATTCAGTTTCTCTACTCTCCTCCCAAGAATCGTAAAGAACCTGGAATGTTTTATCTTTGATCTCCCAGTTACCATGTACCAAATTATTGTCTGCTCGTATTTAGAACCACCTTGTTTTCGCACTCCCTCCATTAGCTATCATTTTCCTTTATTATTTCCAGTTAGTGTTTATTTAGATTCATTAGCAACTTCTTTGCTTGCCATTTGTCTCTTACACTCTTACTCCTTTCGTTTAGATTCAGTTGCCTTCTTTTCAAACTATAGAATATCCTTGTACTGAAGTTCTCTAAGCAAGAAACTCAGTTTTTCTTTGAAGATGTTGAAATTTCATTTTCATTCTTTTAACGATGGGTTAGCTGGGTAGAGATGCCTTTATCCCCACCGCCAAGTATAGCACTTTCAAAACACTGCTCTATTTCTTGCTGTGGAGAAGCCTGTTGTCAATCTAATTATCTTTCTTTTGCGGGCAATCTTTTGTTTTTCTTCAGTCACTTTAAATATTTTTGATTTTTTTTCCAGCCCCTAGAGTATAGATTTGTTTTTATTTAGCCTTCCTGGAACTTAGCGTGTTTAAACCTGAGGATTCGTGTCTTTTTCTGCAATTCTTGGAAATGATTGCCATTACATCTTAGAATATTTCCTCTCCCCCTTCTCGTTATTATCTCCTTCTGAAAATCCTAGTAGACTTTGGTTGGCATTCCTCATTTCGCCTTCTCTGTGTGTTAACCTTGTCTTCATCATTTCCATCTGTTTCTCTCTCTGTACTGCAGTCTGGGTTTCTTTTCTCAGAAAACTTCCCGTTTACCAATTTTTCATATCTGTGTGGATCTTCAAGGGATTAATCATTTCATTTTCATGATTCCTGACACCTTCAAACTAATAGGAAATTCATCTGGAGTAAGGAATGCAGCCAGGAGGTCACTCTCAGTAGTTGTGGTGTGTGTCGTGGGATGTGGTGTGTGCCATGGTATGTGGTATGTGCCATGGAATGGAGGACAAGCACTGACCTTGAACTTTTTTCCTGATGGTAAATGCTCAATAAATGTCTCGTGAAAGACCCATCGAATGTACGAATGAATCAATGAACCCATTCCCCTATGTAAAGGCAAAAAAGCCAGCCCCTGACCTCATGGAGTTTACGCTTTAGGAGAGAAGCCATCACATTGCTTTGTCATTGTTAATTTACCTGTTCAAGATATGGTGGGAGCCAGATTAAGGAATGGGAGCCAGGGAAGTATTTCAGAGACGGCTCTGCTCATAGTGGATTTTGCAGGATCATTAGGAGTTTGCCACGTGGATGAGGCATGGACGGGAGAGGGGAAACACTGTGTAGTCAAAGGCTCGGAGATTCCCAAGAGCCTAGGACTCCTGGAGATGGGTGTGTTGATGGCTCCTAACGAGGGACATAAAGGGAATATGTTTAAAAAATAAAAAAATATGCTTAAAAAAAAGTAAGAACACGTACCCTCTGTCCTGGCCCCTTACACAGGCAGCTCTGCCCCCAGCACGCCGAGCTGCCCACTGTCCTGCGCAGCTTTCCTGGTGACGTACAACAGAGGGAATGGTGGGATGGCCACCAGCCTTTGGGCCTGTGGCAGAATGACCAGGCCCGGGTAAGATTCCAGCCAACAGTCCCACCTTCTGTGTCATAATTTAATCAAGTATATCAGTCCAGATGCTAAATCCTGAAACTCGGGAGCACAGAGGAATTACCAACTTCACAAGAAAAATGAGAAGCAAATCTGGCCTGCCTTTCCACACAGTGGCACTGATTATGTGCCAGACGATGCGCTGGGGATGTAGCAGCGCACAAGCCAAAGCGAGGAGATACGCCATCAACATGTAACCTGATATAGAGCTACTATCACATAGTCATAAATGCACTGGGAAAATACGGCAGAGTGGACGGGGGAGAGGAAGTGGGGGGAAAGCTTCTTTAGCCACAGGGGCCTGAGGAGGTATTAAGAGAGACCCGAATGATGAGCAGGGGCTGCCAAGCAAAAGGGTGAAGAAAGAGTGTTCCAGGCAGAGGGCAGAGGAGGTGCAAAGCTGCCACGGCAGGAACTAGTGGATTATGTCCAAAGGGCAGAAAAGAGCCTTGAACCTGGGGCAGAGTCAGAGAAGATGAAGCCAGGAAGGTGGGCTGGAGGCCCATCACCTAGGGCCTTGCAAGGCATCCTAAGGGGTTTGGATTTTCTCCTAAGCAACATGAGCAGGCATTGGAATGCTTTAAGCAGGGAAGCAGCACGATCAGATTTTGGTTTTTAAGGGATTTCTCTGGAGATTATATGAATAATTAAGTGGAAAAGGGCAAGTTTGAAGATAAATTAGGACCCCACTGTAGGAGTCCAGTGGAGGCGTGTGATGGTAGCTTGGCATAGGGAGGTGGGGTGCAGATGGTGAGAGGAATCGGACTGGGCGCCCATTTCTGAGGTAGAATCCATAGGGCTTGGTGATGGATTGGAATTCAGGGTGTGGGAAAGGGAGGAGACCCAGGTTCTGTACTGAGTTATCAGATGGTGAAGACTGGCAGGAGGAAGAGAGGTGAGGGGATGAGTGTCCAGGGTTCAAGTTCAGACATGGCCAAGGGTAAAGTCTAAGAGTGGTGATATTGCATAAGGATGTGTTGGGAGGGAGTTAGGACATGATCCTTCGTGGAACCCTGAGAGAGTGGAGCTTTGGACACTAGTAAATAAGACGATCGGCTTGTGGGATTTTGAATGAAGCTGGGCATCCAGTGGGAGCCGTGAAGTGTTGACAGATGTATAGTCAAAATGGTTTTGGCTCCTATGAGCAGAATGAACCTTGCTGACTTCCCAGGCCCGGTAGGACCTGTGACATACAGCCTGTTCTTATTCTTTTTCTCTTCTCCCATTTTCTTTCTCTAAAACTTAGCTCCTACCACGATTGTAAACCCAGGACACACACACATAGACCCACACACGAGGACACTGACACATTCATACACACACATAATTGTGTTATTTCCCATTTTCTGGCAGAGAGTGAGTGACCTCACTTAGGGAGCTGGCCTCGCTCTCCATTTCATGCTTCTAATTGCAGGCAATTTCCTAGGGCTCTGACAGCTAGTTCCTCGTTTATTAGTTACCTTAGGAAAGGTGAAGAATAGACTTTGGGGGGTAAATATTGATACACTGCATGGAAGTCTTTTCTTTGGGGAAATCCAAGGTGAAGGGTAGCCGGCACATGCTCGTCTCGGTCCACCGCGTATGCAGCAGTGACTCTTCCTTCTAACTCTGGCTGCTGTCTGGTTGGAGATACAGAAGACTTCTCTGGGCAAGTGTTGCTTGGGTCGAAAACATCAGTTTCTCGTGAAACCTCATCAACCTTTCCAATTGGCAACCATTGTTCTGGAAATGGAGAGAATTATGCCGGTGTGACTGGCTTTTTGCACTAAGGAACAGGCCGAAAAGATGGCATTCCCCAGCCTGGGCTGTGGACTCGATTGCTGCACATGGTAGGGGGATCGCAATCGGCTGAACATATCAACCTCAACTGTACGTGTTCAGTTTCTTCAAGTTCTGATATCCCTCCCGCACTCCTCCCCACCCACAAGCTGCTGCTTTTTTTTTTTTTTCACTCATCTAAACCTTTCCAATATGCAAGTCACAGCAACAACCTCCTTAGTCCTGAATAAAGGACGGACTGAAGGCTGGAGAATGTGAGAGAGAACGAGAGAGAGCTTTGCATCTGAGTCCTGACTTCGGGAGTTGTGTCGGGGCAGGGAGGGAGGCTGAACCCAACAGCATGAAGGCAAATGCCAGAAAGATCTTTCCTCGGTGAGAGGAAGTGTTCCAACCGTGTTAATGGAACAGTTTCCTTCTGAGCCCTTGCGGTGGGCCTGAGTGAGAGAGCAGGGGTGAGGAGGGGAGAGCAGGGGTGAGGAGGGGAGAGCAGGGGTGAGGAGAAGAGAGCAGGGGTGAGGAGGGGAGAGCAGGGGTGAGGAGGGGAGAGCAGGGGTGAGGAGGGGAGAGCGGGGGTGAGGAGGGGAGAGCAGGGGTGAGGAGGGGAGAGCAGGGGTGAGGAGGAGAGCGCCAATGAGAAATCACCAAAGAGCCTCCGTCGATTCTTTCTCTCGCAGATAAAATCGTTCTGATATTTCACAAAGATGTGAAAAGAAATGATTCTCTTTTTGATTCTCTCCCTCTCATAAATCTCCTCCTCCCCAACAAGCTTTGGGCATATCATCATCTCTCAGTATTTTTTGAACCTTCTATTGAAAAAAGCTATGAATGCTTTGAAACAGGAAGAGGACACAGGGGGAAAGGGAATGGTCTGGACATGTTGACTGAAAGCGACCTAAGTCCTGTGTTTCTCCCACAAAGAAGTGAGGTCTGAAGTGGGTGCTGGGCCCTTCAGGGTCAGGAAGCGTGAGGAAACCAGGAATGTAATTCACCACATGTATACTGAGCACCTACTTAGTGTCTAGTAAAGTGCCTGTTCAGGCCCCTAGTGGATATTCAAGAAATATTTATGGACCAAGTGCTCTTAGGTTTGACCCGTGCGAATTGCTGATGTCGGAGAGGTGAACAACACAGGTCGTACTTACCCCCGGACAACTTACACAGCTTAGGTAATTAAAAGGTGTGCAGTGGAGTAAACAAGTGCTCTGACTCCTTCCCTTTTGCCTCCTTTTGTCCCCAGCTCCACTAGGAAATCTTAATTTGTGTTGTTATTGTTAATGTCAGAAGAAGCATTTTTAAACACCAGAGCAAATATGCCTCTTGCAGCTGGAGAAAGATCTCGTGGCATTTATTCAGGCAAGTGGGATTTCACTTCAGAGGCAGCTGATGGTGTGGCTAAGCTTTGTATGTGTGGAAAAATTTGTCAGCAGGGCTACGGAAAGCCTGAGAGGGTGTTCCGTGATGCAGCGGATGTTTGAAAGAGTCCTGTGAATGTTTGGCCTCATCAAGAAAAAACAGAAGCCAGGGATTTCTTTGTCATGGAGGGAAGGATCCTGGTTCAGATCTGAATTTGGACCAGTGCCCTGGCCCTGAAATGTTTCCACGTGACAGCTGCTCTGGCTGACCACGCGGGCCCCAGATGTGGTGTGAGGGCTGAGACCCATCATCCTTGGAGTGGTTTGGTGGGGTGAGCTCTGGGGGCATGTCCAGGCCTTTGCTGTGCCCAGGTTAATCAGCAAGTGTGCCCAGCCTCCTGAACGTCTTCTGGAACCAGGACAGTGGAAATAGTGCTGGCCCAGCAGACAGCGGTGTGACATCTGCTGCTTCGCTCCTAAGTTTCCCTTTTAGATTTCTTAACAACTGTGTGTAATGTCATGTGGCCTTCGGGTCTGCTCGCATAACTGTTCATAGCAGTTAGTGCTCAATGGAATGTGAACCATTCCAAGCCTGGGATCCATGTTCACTTCGCCAAGCAAGGCTTATATGAGCCCCGCCCTCCCTGGAACTTCTGACTGGATCAGGGATTTAGACGCCCACTGTCATCTACCATCATTGACCTTATCTCATTGCTCTTCTGTCCCATCTGTTGCTGCTATTGAAGCACTGATGGAAGGACACGTAGGAGTCATTCACACCGAGATGGCAGAGAAAAGGTTGGGGAAGGCCTTCTAGGCAGGGCGAGCAATGTGTAAAAGTCCACATGTGGAGAGCAGTTCTTTTCCCATTGTACAGCTAATGTCACTGAGGCTTGCAGAGCTAGGCGTCTTGCTAAAGTCGGCACGTCTAGTGAGTAGCAGAGACCAGGTTTAAATCTGTGTCTAACTCCAAAGCCTGTGCATTTGCACGTAAGTTGCCTCCTGAAGTGGGCAGCCATGGAAAGGTTACGGAGGAGACTTACATGAAGAAAGCAGTTTTTTAGGAAGATTACCTTGGTGGCTGTGTGTATACTGGATTAGCAAAGTGAGAGGCTAGAAATAGGAGACCAGTTGGAGGACATTGTAAAAGCCTAGTCATAAATGATTTAGGACTCATTTCTGTGTGCTGAGCTATTGATATTTACTTCCCCATTCATAATATTGATCAGAGTTGTATTTTTTAAAGTTGGTCTTTGCCCACTAATCTGTAAGCTTGGTGAGGATGGAGGCTGTGTCTCTCGTATTCACTGCTTTATCTTCACTGCCCACACAGTTCCAGGCATGTAGTTAATACACAATAAATACCTGTCGGTTACATGAATGAACGTGAACGAAGGACAGTGAGAGAAGATTTGAAATGGTTCGCCTAAGGTAAAGTAGATAAACCTTTAAAACATTAGCGGAAAGACGGTAACAGCTACCATTTCAGGAGAAGCTGTTTTGAGCTAAGCAAATATTTTAACTATATTTTCTCAGTTCATCTTCAGAGCTACCATGGAAAATAGGTCCTGTTTAAAACTAGTTTAAAGCTAAGGAAACTCCCCTTAAGAAGGAGTAGAATGGAGCATGGCGACTGTAATCAACAACACCACATGGTATACTTGAATGTTGGTAAGAGAATAGATCTCAAATGTTCTCACCACCCATGTAGGAAAAGCTAACTATGGAGGTGTTGGATGTGTTAACTAATCTGATTGTGGTAGTCATTTCACATTATGTATGTGTTTCAAATCATCGTGTTGTACCTCTTAAACTTACACCATGTTATTTGCCAATGATATCTCAATGAAGCTGGAAAAGAAACCTTAGAATCGTTGGCCAAATGGCCAGAAAAGGCTGAGTCAGCATGTGAATTGAACCCCAGTCTGATTGATTCCAAAGCCTGTACTTATAAGCACTCTGTTGAGGAACTGGGAGAACTTGGGGTTGAAGACTGAAGCTGGGAAGTCAGAAAAGAGAGACTATGTTCTCTCCCTTTTGGCTTATTGGTCTGTGGTTTTGAAGATTTTGGTTTTAGACCTCTTTTGAAGTACCAGCAGGCCAGCCCAGTACAGATGAGACACCCAGTGGATGATACAGAAATGGGGTTTAGATGAGAAGTCAGGCTGGGGGTAGAAATTCAGCAGCAATCAGGATGGGGACAACAGGTGATACCCAGAGAGTCTTTTCAAGACAAAGAATGTAGAGCGTGGAGACCACAGGCCCAAAGCCTCCACCTGGGTTGTTAATTGTACTCAGCAGACTAAACGAGGAAGAGGAGCTGACAAAGGATGTGTCTTCCCCAAGGTCAGATGACTAGAGTAGCGTAGACAGAGACCCGGGAGCAGTGGGAGGAGGGCCTGCAGAGTGGACGCTTGTCCCTTCCCCGGCTGAGCATTCGGGTAAGACACAGGCCCCACAGACTGATTGCCTGGGTGGAAGTAGGGACCCCAGGAGCTTCTTTCTCTAACAGTTCTAGGCGGGAATAGGAACACCGAAGATTTGTTCTGAGGGAGATTTCTGTGACAGAGCACTAACACACTTCCAAAATAGGTTTTCGAGTAAGGGGGACCCCAGAGAAGTCTGAAGCATCCATACAGAGCCAAATGGGGAGTTCTGTATTCCCATCAGAAAGTATAAGTGTGGACATATTGGGGTCCTCGAAGGAGCAAGGCAAAGTGCAGATGTGAGAGCTGAGTGACAGGGAATTGGAAGAGGGAACGATTATTATTAGTGTTTTATGCTGCCAGAAGGTCACATGGCCAGGGCTTCCCTGATGGTGCAGTGGTTAAGAATCCACCTGCTAGGGCTTCCCTGGTGGCGCAGTGGTTGAGAGTCGGCCTGCTAATGCAGGGGACACGGGTTCGAGCCCTGGTCTGGGAGGATCCCACGTGCCGCGGAGTGACTGGGCCCGTGAGCCACAACTACTGAGCCTGCGCGTCTGGAGCCTGTGCTCCGCAACAAGAGAGGCCGCGATACTGAGAGGCCCGCGCACCGCGATGAAGAGTAGCCCCCGCTTGCCGCAACTAGAGAAAGCCCTAGCACAGAAACGAAGACCCAACATAGCAACCAATCAATAAAATAAATAAATCTTTAAGAAAAAAAGAATCCACCTGCTAATGCAGGGGACACGGGTTCGAGCCCTGGTCCGGGAAGATCCCACGTGCCGCAGAGCAACTAAGCCCGTGCACCACAACTACTGAGCCTGTGCTCTAGAGCCCGCGAGCCACAACTACTGAGCCTGCGTGCCGCAACTACTGAAGCCCGCGTGCCTAGAGCCTGTGCTCTGAACAAGAGAAGCCACCGCAATGAGAAGCCCACACACCGCAGCAAAGAGTAGCCCCTGCTCGCCGCAACTAGAGAAAGCCCGCTTGCAGCAATGAAGACCCAATGCAGCCAAAAATAAATAAATTAAATAAATTTAAAAAAAAAAAAAGGTCACATGGCCAGTGAGTGTCCTGGCAGAAGTCCTGAGAGGGATTCATTCATTGTCCTTGCTACCATTGGGCATGTGTGAACATCCTGATGGTATTGCTGCCCAGAGAATTACTGAGTCACGATTGCTCTGGGGTCTTGTCTTTGGAGCTTGCAAAAATGATCTTGCAGTTGTTTCCTGGATGCTGTGTCTATCCACCAGAGGACAGAATTGCTCATCCCCATAGTGGTAGCTGCAGGAGTAGGTAGCATTGGCGCCTGCCCCCACCCATCCACCTGTACAATATGGCCCTGCCTGCTCACTCTTGGTTCCACTGCAAGTTTTCTGCTTTATGTTTTGACTGGTTCCTGGGCTTGTATCTTCATGATGAAATTAACTAGAAGGTGTCCCTAGAAGAATCACTTCTTTAGTCGGTTTCCTCCAAACCACTTAGGACAAAAAATAAAATGGACCCAAGAAGCATGCTAGCTGGACCATTACATTCCATAGACTGAGACAGAAATAGATTCTTTCAACTTACTAACAGCTTACCAACTACTAATGTAGCTGTTTTCATGGTGAGCCCTCCTCACTGTGGCCTCACTGCCAGGAAGGAAGAAAAGGAAGGCCCAGGGGTCATCAAAACTTGCAGCGACCAAAATAGTAGTGCATTTCTACACAAATGGCCCTCTGGCTACCAAGAACAGCCCAATGTATGCCCACCATCTCATTCAGCCCATCTCTGCTCTTGAGTGGTGGGCATTCCAAGGCAGCTTACTCCACACACACCTTAGCCTCCAATGCCAGCAGGCACCTGGTTGCCTAAAATCAGAGTCAGCCTGGACATGGGACGACAGCTTTGGCAAAGAGTATAGTGAGGGCTTTATGACCTGAGAGATGTATGAGCCATCATGGTTTAGCTTTACAGCACCTTGTTGTTCTTCCATTGTGATTAAAAAGGATCCCTTTCTGCTCTATTTCTGCCATCTTGTGTATGTGTCGAGTGTCTTCATCTTCTCTGAAGGGTAACAAGTAGATCCAGGGTTGTTAAAAAGAAACAAACATGATATTGGACTAAACACACACACACACACACACACACACACACACACACACACAGTGAGTGTCTCTCAACAGTGGTCAGACGTACCCTAAAAATCTGAGCCAAAGTGGCTCTGGCAGTGTTTCATACCCAGGAGCAGTATTGCATTTGGAAAAGTGGTGGGAGTATTTTTGCATTGTC
This sequence comes from Balaenoptera physalus, assembly GCF_965194825.1. Classification (NCBI taxonomy): domain Eukaryota; kingdom Metazoa; phylum Chordata; class Mammalia; order Artiodactyla; family Balaenopteridae; genus Balaenoptera; species Balaenoptera physalus. The sequence continues at coordinate 120,673,864 of NC_138903.1, read as the reverse complement.
GCACTGACTGAAGGGAACGATTGGCATTTTGTGGGCAGGCAACAGTGTTGTGAAATGCTCTGCATTGAGTGGGATGTCCTGCTCCACCAGGAAGTATCCAGGCCCTAATGCCATAGTGATGCCCCTACAGGGAGACCCTGGAGAGGAAACTGATGAAAGGGCACAGGAGACTTCTATGGGATTTCTAAGGTTATCAAAGATCTAGGATGAGTGGCTAACGCGGTGCTTATCAAAGTATAGTCTCTACATCACCTGTATCAGAATAGCCAGGAGCGCTTGTTAAAAACACTTTCTGGATCCTACCCAAGACCTGCTGCATCAGAATCTTTGGGAGAGGGGCCAAGGAATCTGCATTATAATGAGCACTCTAACTCATTGTTATGTGCACTGAAGCTTGAGAACCATTGGACTAAGGGATCTTTATTTTAAAGCAAGAGGAGGAGGCTGAGGATAAACTCATTGATATATAAAGTCAGCGAGAAAGTCAGCTATCCCCACTGAGGAAAGCACAATTGGAAGTAGGTTTGGACAAAAAAAGAAGTATTTAGGATAGATTTAGGGAGATGGAACGAATCCTGATTTCTTCTACTTTGAAAACATTTAGAATCTCATTGTTTTTAAACATGACTGCAGTCTCAAAGTGCTTAAAGAGTCAATTTACAAAATATAATCTACAAAGAGCCAATAACCTATGAGAACTTCCTTTTCTAGTAATCGAGGAAATTCAAATTAATAAAATATCTATTTTACATTTACCATATTGGCAAAAGGTGATTTCATTTATCTCTGTTTTACTGATAATATACATTGTTGAAGAGAATTAAGTCGAGACTGGTATTCAAGTACATTGCTGTTGGAAATGTACATCCAGCCAGTCTTTCTAGAAATCATGTTGACCAGATGTATCTAAAGCCTTAATATGTATATATCCTTTGAAGCTGTAATTCTACATCTAAAACAAAAGCTAAGACATTTTATTGTTATTTATTGGCATTTTGTCTACAAATCTGATTTAGATGTTCATAGCTGCTTTATTTATTATAACAAAAATGGAAACAACCTAAATGTTTGACACTAGAAGATAGTTTGATAGCATATTATATGGTCATTTAAAATTTAATTGTATGATGAATTTTAATAACACGGATAATGCTTATTATATTGTATAGTGTTATGTGAAAAGATTGAGATATAAAAGTTTTGACTCTAATTGTATGGGGAAGAATTAACAATATGTAGAAAAAAGAACTGGAAGAAAAAATATGCCAAGATGTCAACAGTCTCTAACTGGCGGGCTTGTGTGTAGTTGTTCACTTCTTTATGCTTTTTCTTATTCCAAATTTTCCACAACGGGCATGCGAAGCTTTAATGAGCAGAAATAAGTTAATTTAAATATACCTGTGGCAGAGACTATAGGCAGGGAAGGATGAAAAGTCCTTTCCAATTACACTTCAGTGATGTGAGGTGGGATGGGGATCATAGATTTCATTTAACATAATATGATCAGCTCTGTGACCACTAGCTTATATCAATACAGCATTATCTAAAAAGGAAATTTGTTAGTGCTTGCTTTCCCTTCTTGGGTACACTCTATTACTGGTCTCATATTGATTTAACACATGTCATTCCTGATGGAAAGGTGGTTGGAATGGAGTATACTTGGGTGGTAGTGGTAATATGGGCTTTATTTATTTTAACTTACATCTCATGAATATCAAATACGTTGGATTGACCAGAAAGTTTCAGTAAGGCATCAGGAAGCTTTGAAAATGAATATCATTCTTTTGTTTCATTTTTTTTCTGAATATGCCATTTGCATTCTATTCCCTTGAGTTATTTATTGTTTGTAGCCCTCATAGAATTGCTGGACTAAATCTCTTTAGTGCTATTTGTGAATACAGTACAGACGCAGTAATATACTTATGGGGTCATGTTGGCAGGGAGAACTTGGTTTTCCAATAAATAAGATGCAACTAAAAGTATTCAGTTAATTCAAAACCACCAAGTAATTCCATTTGGAGACTGAGCTTTAAAATGTGAACCATCATTAGAGAGTACATTTAAAAGACATTGATGGCACGTGTATATAGTATGGCTTTACAGAGTCCCAGGAAAATTGGAATGAGTTGCTGGAAATAACAGGAATTGGTACACTGGAGACTTAGCAAAGTAAAGAGGCTGTAGGTAGTGTGTCACAACATGTGCTTTATTCATTTCTTTTGCTAAAGGGAGTCAGATTCTAATTATTTGTGAAACCATCACTACATCCTTAATAATAACAACATGGTCTTCATAGTCAGATACCTCTTTGTGCTGTGAACATGGGGCTCATAAGTAGGGTGCAGTAGCCCAGATGCTGTTTTTCTTCTTGTTCCTTTTTTAGTGAAATATTGAGTCTGAGGATTAGTCAGAAGGACCTGGAAAAAGATTCTTCCAAATCAAATATGTAAAACTACTAAGATGCTTCTGTGCCACAGGAAGTAGAATTTAGAGGCTAATGGGACCTCAAGGGAGCCAACCTCAGACACATATTCATCCCCTGATTGTGGTGGAGACTATACAACAGCCACTGGAGCCTTTGCACGGGAAAGTGAAATACACGATTCAGGCTAAACTGACTAGATCATTGTCACAGTCAGTGGCTCACCAGGCTTCCTGGTGGATTGAACTGATTGATAGTCTTTTATTTTGCAATGATTTGACAGTCATTGCCACCACTTAGATTGTCACTGTGATAATACAAGTTCGGCCGTAGTTGCAATTTCACATTATATGATAATCACTTTGATTTTCAGAGAACCTTTTTTCTTATGAAATATTCCTGGAATATTCACACCATTTGAAGACTTCTCCTTAGAATAATTATCTAAGGTAAGCAGGGAATGTAGTACAGGACCTCAGTCTTCTCTCCATACCCCTTGGGACCCAGTGCATTTCAGAACACAGAACTATTTTGGAATGAGAAAGATAATAGCAAATATTATGAAACAGAAGCTATTCCTGGCATCCTGACACACACCCCCACCTGATCACTTCTTGTGTGCTTCCTATGCCTAGACCTCTTTATTAGCTCAGGTTGTTCCCTGGTCCAAAACGCCCTCCCTCCTCTACTTTGCTCATTCTGAAGCATCCTTCAGCTCTACATCCTCCATGAAGCCTTCTCTTACACCTGCTATTTATACTGATCCTTGCTCTGCTGACCTCCTTCAGCTCTTGTCCTCAGTACCATTGATTCCTACTTATTCTCTGCTACATGTGATACACATATGTATTGATATTTCACTAGTATGCATTATTTGCTTTTGGATAGGCAGTGTACTTATTATTTTATATTGATAATATCACTCAATCTGTACCACTCAGAATTTTCGTTACGCCCATTTTATAAGGTTCAGAGAGGTTAAGTAACTTGCCCAAGGCTACATACTTCATCAGTGGTGTAACTGAGATTTAAACTCAGTTCTAATATGAATTCACAGCCTATATTCTTAACTACTACATTATCGGATATTAATCTATGCCCTAAAAGAGCTCACACTCTAAATGGGACAATAAGAGTTTGACATCATGTATCTCCTTTTTTATGGACTGAATGTTTGTGGCCCCTCAAAATTCATGTGTTTAAGCCCTGAGTCCCACTGTGATGGTATCAGGAGGTAAGGCATTTGAGAGGTAATCGTGTCATGATGATGGAGCCCCCATGATGGAACTAGCACCCCTTATAAGAAGAGAAAGGCAAAAGGCAAAATTATTAAAAATAACTATTGCTACAATAATCTGATAATGGACACATAGTATAAAAAGATGTAAATTGTGGCATCAAAAACATAAAATGTGGGAGGGGAATTAAAAATGCAGGGTTTTTCTCTGTGATTACAGTTAAGTTGTTGTCAGCTTACAATAGCCTGTTATAACTATAAGATGTTTTATGTAAGTCTCATGGCAACTACAGAACAAAAACATATGGTAGATACACTAAAGAGAAAGGAATCAAAACGTACCACCAGAGAGAATCATCAAAGCAACAAGGAAGACAGCAAGAGAGGAAGAAAGGAACAAAAATCAACATAACACCTAGAAAACAACTGAACAAAGGACAACATCAAGCCCTTATCGATTGGTAATCACATTAAATGTAAATGGACTAATTTTTCCTATCAAAAGACATAGAGTGATTGAATGGATAAAAAAATAAGACCCCATTATGTGCTGCCTGCAAGAGACTCACTTCAGCTTTAAAGACACATGTAGATTGAAAATGCCGGGCTGGAGAAAGATATTCTATGCAAATGAAAACCAAAATTGAGCAGGGAAAGCTATACTTATATCAGATAAAATAGACTTTAAGTCAAAAACTGTAACAAGAGACAAAGTCATTATATAATGATGGGTAAACTCATGAAGAGGATATAATAATTTTAAATATCTATGCATCTGACATCAAAGCACCAAAATATGTAAAGCAAATATTAACATATCTGAAGGGAGAAATAGACAGCAGTACAGTAATAGTAGGGGATTTTAATAACCCAATTTCAACAAACGATAGTTCATCCAGACAGAAAATCAATAAGGAAACATTGGACTTGAACTATACTTCAGACCAAATGGAACTAAGATACGTATATAGAACATTCCATCCAACAGCAGCAGAATGCACATTCTTCTCAAGTGCACATTCAAAATTCTCCAGGGTAGATCATATGTTAGACTACGAAATAAGTCTTAACAAATTTAAGAAGATTGAAATCATACCAAGCATCTTTTTCAACCACAATGCAAAGAAACAAGAAGTCAATCACAGGAGGAAAGCTGGAAAAGTCACAAATATGTAAAGATTAAAGAACATGCTGCTGAACAACCAATGGGTTAAAGAAGAAATCAAAAGAGAAATAAAAAAAATCTTGAGACAAACAAAAATGGAAATACAGCATATCAAAACTTATGGGGTACAGCAAAAGCAGTTCTAAGAGGAAAGTTTATAGCAATATGCCTACATTAAGAAAATAGGAAGATTTTACTTTTACATGTATAGGAACTAGAAAAAAGAACAAACTAAGCCTAAAGTTAGTAAAAGGAAGGAAATAACAAGGATCAGAGCAGAAATAATGAAATGGAGACCAGAAAGGCAATAGAATAGATCAGCAAAACTAAGAGTTGGTTTTTTATTGAGATAAACAAAATTACCAAACCTTTAGCTGGAGAAAGAAAAAAAGAGAGAAGGCTCAAAGTCAGCAGTGAAAGAGGAGACATTACAACAGATGCCACAGAAATACAAAGGATCATAAGAGACTACTGTGAACAATTATATGTCAACAAGTTGGGTAACCTAGAAGAAATGGATAAATTCCAAGAAACACACAATTTACCAAGACTGAATCATGAAAAAGAGAAAATCTGAACAGACCAGTCATGAGTAGAGGGATAAAATCAGTAATCAAAAATGTCTCAACAAAATGTCCAGTATCAGATGGCATCACGGGTGAATTCTAACAAATGTTTGAGGAAGAATGAATACAGGTTTTCCTCAAACTCCTGCAGATAATTGAAATGGAGGGAACACTTCCAAACTCAAGTTGGAAGGCCACCATTACTCTAATGCTAAAGCCAGACAGGACACAATATGAAAAGCAAGTTACAAGCCAATATCTCTTTTGGACTTAGATGCAAAAATCATCAAAAAAATATTAGCAAAACAAATTTAACAGCACCTTAAAAGAATCATGATCAAGTGGGATTTATCCCTAAGAGGCAAGAATAGGTTACCATATGCAAATCAATCAATGTGATACACCACATTAACAAAATGAAGAAGAAAAATCACACGATCATCTCAGTAGATGCAGAAAAAGCATTTGACAAAATTCAACATCCTTTCATGATTAAAACCATCAACAGTTTAGGTATAGAAAGTACCTCAACCTAATAAAGGCCATATATGATAGGGTCACAGCTAACATCATACTCAGTGGTGAAAAGCTGAAAGCTTTTCCTTTAAGATCAGGAAGAAGACAAGCATACTTAGTCTTACCATTCCTATTAAACATTGCATTTGCAGTTTTAGCCAGAGCAGTCAGGCAAGAAAAAGAAACAAAAGGCATCCAAATCAGAAGAGATGTAGAATTGTCTTTATTTGCAGATGACATGATCTTATATATAGAAAATCCTGAATTGGGCAATTGGGATTGACATGTATGCACTGATGTGTATAAAATTGATGACTAATAAGAACCTGCTGTATAAAAAAATAAATAAAATAAAATTCAAAAAGTGAAAAAAAAAAAAGACTATAGCTGGACCTCCTGTAGTTCTAAGAGGGTAAATAGAAATTTATCAAGAATGAGAGTGGCTACTCCCTTGATCATTCCTCCTCTGGGTCTATATGTTTGTCCTGTCTGCATCATTCTGTTCTTTCTTAACCAGTCACTTTCTTCAATCCACGTATTGTCATCTTTGCCAATAACTTAACTTTGCACACTGCTTTGGTTTGCCATGTTATGTTCTCAGGTCTGTATTTTTCTATGTCTCCTCAAGTGCCTAGCCATGACTGTTGCTAGTTTCTAGGTTTCTTAGATGGTATTTTAAGGACAAAAAAATTGAATTTAAAGAAAAAAAGAAAAGAAAATCCTGAAGACTCCATGAAAAAATCACAATAAATGAATTCAGTAAATTTTCAGGATACAAAATCAACATACAAAAATCTATTGTTTCTCTATATACTAACAACAAACTATCTGAAAAAGAAATAAAAATACTTAGAAAAAAATAATGAAATACTTAGGAATAAATATAACAAAGGAGGTTAAAGATCTGTACACTGGAAACCTTGATTGATGTAAGAAATTGAAGAAGACACAAATAAATGGAAAGATATCCTGTGTTCATGGATTGGATGGATTAATATTGTTAAAATGTCCATACTACCCAAAGTGATCTCTAGATTCAATGCAATCCCTATCAAAATTCCAATGACATTTTTCACAGAAAAAGGAAAAACAATCCTAAAACTCATACGGAACCAAAAAGACCCCTACTAGCAATATTGATCTCAAGCAAGGAGAACAAAGCTTGGGGCATCACATTTTCTGATTTCAAAGTGTATTACAAAGCTATAGTAATCAAAACAGTATGGTTATGATGGGAATGTAAATTGGTATAGCTATTATGGAAAACTTTTCCTCAAAAAGTTACCCTTATCTTGGACCTCCAGCTTCCAGAACTTTGAGAAATTTTTATTTTTAAGCTGCCCAGTCTGTGGTATTTTGTTATAGTAGCCCAAGCAGACTACATCACTTCCGTTAGCCCAGAGCCAGGCACCTCTTTGGTCCTCAGTAGTTGTTTGTTGCTTGATTGCTTAATAATTGAGAGGCTGCTGAACTTCAGTAAAAGCCAGCATGGCATATCTTACTTTGGAACATGGTAAGTGTGCTGAAAACATTCCTGGGATGATATATTTCAACACCAGATTGTTTAATTGAGCAAGAAAAAAAAGCTACAATTTGTTCGAGGTACTTAATCTGTCTGTGCCTTAAAATTTACTCATCTATTAAATGGGAATAATAATAGTACCTCTTTCATGGGGTTATTTTGAAAAATAAATGAATTAATAATTGTATAGTACTTAGAACTGTACCCAGCAAATGGAAAGTTCTGTAGCTTTCTACTATTGGTATTGTTGTTGTTGTTAATATGTATAACTTGATACAAATTGGAGAGAGATGTTTTGATAATGACACCAGTGATCGGTGTGTCTTAGCGAAAGAGAAGCCCTATCACTGTCTCATGTGCAAGTTGGTACAGTGCTTGACACATAACAGGCACTACAAAAATGTGTAGATTGAACAAGTGGTGTACTGATTTCAAACCCTCACTGTGCTGAAATATCTATGTAGAATAAGTTCCAAAGGTAGAGGTTGGATATCCTCTTTCCCTCATGTTAAAAAACGAATGGGTTTCCAATATACACTAACATTCAGTCTCTTCCTCCACTCTGAGCCCCCGAAGCCCATGTTTTGGCTTAGCAGCATGGCAGATTTTTCTCTGTTCTAGCCTTGAAATACAGTTATAAGCAAGGATGCCACAGTAATAACTGTTCTCTGGCATATGAATGAGAATGATTTTTCTTGGAGCTCTCCATGCCTGCTGCCTTGAGTTGTTTGTCATTTCCTTAATGGGCCTGTTCAAGAGAGCTTGGCTATGGGATGTGTTGTGAAAGCCATGTGTATTGTCTTGTCTAAGTCACCAGGGAGATTTGATGGTTTTCTTTTTGTAGGATTCTAAGGAGATGCCCTTCTAATCTTGGACAGATTGCCTGTTGTTACCCTTGGGATTTGTTATGGTGGCATCAAATCAAAGGACTTTTGTACCGTTGGGTGGAAAAACAATCAAACATTCTTGCTGGGAGGCACCTTTGAGACCATCTGGTCGAAATTCCCATCTAAAGGCAGGGACCATGTTTACCTTGTTTCACTTTGCGTCCCCAGTGCATAGCAGTATGCTTGGCATAGAGTAGATATGTGATAGACGTCTGCTGATTAAATGAATATTTTGCAAGTGGAAGACTGTAAAAACTTTATGTTGGCCTATTTTGATTTGTCCATTCTCATCTATACTGCAGCAAAGAAAGTGTTTTCTTTCTACTCTGTACTGTAATGTGTCTCTGTCTTTCTGCCCCCACTCTCATTCCTGCAGTTCTGTGTCTGTCTTGCCCACTGCTGTATTTCCCAGTGCTGAGAACAGTGCTGAGCTGATGCTTGACGCTCAGAAAATATTAGTTGGATGAATGATTTTAATGCTTGTGGTGGACAGCAAAAACAATTACAGTGCCAGGCATCACATTTATATCACACAGAGGACTTCTTGTGGACGAAGATATCAGAAGAATGGTGGCATTCATGGGACTGCTGCCAGGGGAATGATTGGTCACAGACTTTCTTCATTTGGAACATAGGAACAATAATAATAGTGAAATCCCAGGAAGGTTGTAGAGATTCAGTGGGAAGATTCTCTAAAGGGAGCTAGCTCATGACTTCTATTGTAGCAGGAGGAATTTTGCTTTCTCCCTCACCCCCAGTACTATGAGCAGGCAGAAGGATGGGGAAGAAGGAAAAATGGTCATGCCTTGGGAAGCAAGCAAAGATGACTCCTCTTCCCTTTTCCCTTCCTCTTTCCCTTCCCCACCATTTTTGCTAAGCCAAAAGAAGTGCTAAGTGCCAGCCATCAACCTTATAGAGTCTGGGAAGCACCACCCAAGATGAGGACCTGCTGAACACAGGTCTTAAGAGGATCAGAACAGTAGAGGACTCAATCAGGTTCCAGGCAAGCTGGAGAAATGAGAGCCAGGGGGCTCAAATGCTAGAGCAGAAGAGATGGTGCGGGTCCAAGGAAAGGAAAGCTTATTGTGATCATGATGAGGTAGATGGGTGCCCACAAAGGTTGTGTGCTGGCTTTCTCAGTTTCAGTATCTGAGAATTTGTTATAGTATATTTTTCCTGTTAAGTAGTAGGGCTTGCAAAGTGATATTCCTAAGTGCATTGGAATGGAATGATCCACACAATGGCAATGGTCTTAAACTAACAATGGGAAGGTTCTGGAAAAGGGTGAGGCAGAAACAACGATTATTTCAACTGCTTCTCATTCATTCATTTAATCGCCCCTTCACTCATTCATCCAACAACCATTTAATAAGCTGTTCATGTAGGTTAACAATTGGCTGAGGAACAAGAAATGTAGTGGTGAGCAGGGGAGACATGGGGCCCTGCCCTGGTGGTATTTACAGTCTAACGGGAAGAATGAAATCATCAGGCAAATGTAATCTAATCTGAGTTCCGTGGAGGACATATGGGAAGAGCTCTAATAGCATGAGGAGGTATGAAGAATCAGAGAAAGGGCCTTTTGAGCTGAGAATTTATGGATGAATAGGTATTAACAAGTAGGGAATAGGAGGAGGAGGGAAATCATGAGAGACTAGGCAGAGGGAGCCAACTTCAAAAGGCAGTCATAGTTGAATGGGAGAAATGGAAGGAAAGAGGAAGGAGACGATACTCTACTGCAAGAGCCACTGCCTAGTTTCCAGACAACCTGGAGCGATAGGCAGCTCCACGGTTATTACTCTTTTGAATGCATAAGGAAATTGAGACTCGGACATGTTCATGACTTTAACTGATTTAACGAGTCATTATCGAAGCCCTACTGGGTTCTAGTCACCGTGCTTGTGTTGGATGAACGTTTAGATATGGTCCCTGCCCTCCAGGAGCTTACTTTCTAGGGCGGAAGTCAAAACAATTTTTAGATCACAGTTGCTGGTAAGATGTAGGGCTGAAACTTGAAGTCTTCTGACTCCAAGCCCAATGCTCTTTCCATGTTGTCACTGTGGCTCAAACAAGGAAGAGGCCTTGTCAGTCACATCCATGATGCCTTGGCTCGATGAGGCAGCTTAGCTTTTGTTCTAGCAGCTGGGGAAGGCTTCCTTAATGTTCTCGAGGACATTGGGGCCTGGAACTGTAAAAGGTAAAGTTGAAACCGAAACAGAAACACACAGCTCATCTGTGTGAACAACCACAGCTGCCCGTTTTGGAGTTAATTCTTTGGACTGGACATTTTATACATGTTACGTATCTCATCCTAACAACAACCCTGTGAATGCGGTTCATAATCACACTCACTTGCCAGTTCTACACATGAGGATGCCGAGGCTCCTCAAGGGCATGCAGCACTGCTGAGCGTGTTCGATTAGTAATTCAGGGCTATAGGATGCAAACTCACGTGCTCCGATTCCATAGGCTGTGCTCTTAACCGCCATGCTACGCTGGAGCTATCTATCAGACGAGAATGGAGTCAATGACACGAGCCCAGAGACAAAGGGACAGCCTGGGAAAAAGGCCAAAGATTGCTCTTTCTGGCAGGACTTGTCAGAGTTCTTTAACAGGTGAAAAAGCACAAGATTAGACATGGAAGAGTAGACTGGCCACATCTGCTAATTTCAGATGTCAAGTGACTTGAATCCCAATTTCCTACCTTCTCGTCCATGTGGTCATAACTTATAAGGCCTTTCTACCTTACTACTGTTTTTTTTTCCCAGATAATTAAAGCTACAAAACACTACCCTTGTCCAGGCTGAATTTAGAGACCAGATTTACCTCAAACCTTATGTGTGTATCTTGTTTAGGAAGTCGTTTCACATTTATGATCTCATGGGATCCTCACAACAACCCCAGTGAGGTTCTTCCCATTTTATAATTAAGGAAGGGTAAGGCTGAGACAGCCCAAGGTCATGTAGCCAGAAGGGTTTTGGAGCCACTGCTGGGCACCTTTGCTGTTGGAAGTAGGAGAAAGCATATCCATTCTTTAGGAAGCTTAACCCAATTTTCACTTCTGTTTTTGTGCCCCCAATGAAATGAAGCAGTTAGTAAAGCATTTGCCTTTTCAAAATAGGTGCTGTGTATGCAAGTGTACTATGATATACCAAGATTTCTTTCTCATTCCAGATCCAAAAAACTCTTTTAATAAGTATTGATTGTGTTCACAACACTATTATATACTACAGAAGGAGTACAAAAAGGAGCACATATTATTTTGTAGGTTTCCTAAAATAAGTAGCTTATATGGATAGCTTTAGTTGACCAAAGCATCATAGATTTCTGTTCAGATACAGCTTATTGGGTTGAGGCTGGGGGCTTGGGAACCTTTTAGGATATACGACATACCTTTACTCCATTAGAATTTTATTTGTCTCCCGGGTAAGTGTCAATGGATTCTTTCTTGCGGTGTCTTGTCCCTCATGATTGGCAGGATTGGGTGCTTTAAGTATTTTCACTTTCAAAACAAATATGACTCATAACCAATGTGGATATGATGACTGGTTGATTTGGTGAACATCTGAAAATATGAAGTGGGAAGGAACATGACCATTGCTATAAAGGTTCTTTTAAAAGCGAACCTAATGCACTGGAAATGGTATAAACGAACTAGAGGGGGAAAATGTGAACATTGGAAATAGATTCCAGTTAGCTCGAGCTTAGGGGAGAGGGCATTAAAATTAAGGAGCTATTCATTTACTTATTCAACAAATATTTAATGAGCCAGGCATTGTTCTAGCACTGGAGATACAGCAGTGAGTAAAAAAAAAAAAAAAAAAAGACAAAAATTCCTGCCTTGTTGGAGCTGACATTCAAGGGGGGAAGAAGAGACAATAAATATAAATAAAACACGTTATGTCAGATGGTGATAAGTGCTGTGGAGAAAAATAAAGCAAGGAAGAGGGATGGGGGTGTTCAGGTGTGTGGGTGTGTGCAGAGCGGGACGGCTAGAGAAGGCTCAAGTGAGAGGATGATATGTGCACAGAGAGCTCCGGGCAGAGGGAAGAGTGAGTGCAGAGACCCTAAGATGAGAGCATGGGCAAGGACCGATGTGGTGGGTGTGGAGTGAGCAAGGGAGAGAGGAATGGGAGGTGAGGATAGACAGGTCGCCAGGGAGCTGGCTGGCCCACGGTAAGAAGCTTTGTTTACCAGGTATCTGGTTGATGTTTGGCTAGTGCAGTGGACACTGTTGGTGCCCTGCCCACATTCCCTTTACCAGTCGTGTGTACCTCTCCCTACGCTGCTGGGAGTATTGGTTGCTGAGGCTCATAGTTGTCCCCTTCTCTGTAGCAGGAGGCCTCTTGCCTAAGGGGTGTTGCCTCCTCATCCCTGGGGGCAGCCCCTAGCCAATGACACGTTCAACCCCTTCGCCTGAAGGTGGGACCAACCCCATGGTGCCATTTGTGGTCCAGAACACCTTGCGGGATCAAGTTAGAGCTAGTCTCTGGCTGAGACCACAGCCTTGCTTAGGGCCCTCCCCTGCCCTCTCCTGCCTACTCCCTTCTCCCCCCAGAGAATCCCTGTCTCAGGCTCTGCTTCCAGGCAACCGAACCCAAAACAACCAACTTTCAGCAACATAATTTTAGAAAGTTACTATGCTCTATTTTTCTCATCAGAGTTCGACTTTGTGTTGTATTTTATTGAAGCAGGCACCCCGGACGGTGAGGCAGATCTTTCAAGCCAGTCTCCACTGCCTTCCATTTTCTTCAGGAGTCAGGAGAGAGATCTGTGAGCTAGATGGCACTAGAGGTGACATTATTGACATCTGGGTCTGTCTCTCTAATTCTGCTCCTCAGCAGAGGAGGGCGTTTTCACTAGGGTCTTGATGGGATTGTGTTACAATGACTGACTTGTTTTTACATCGGTGAGTGAATCCGCAGGAGGGTCCCTTTAGATGCCTCGCTCTAGTTACTTGGAATCCTAGTCAGTACATATTGACTTCCTTCCTGCAGTCTGGCAATTATGTGTGAGTGGATACAGTATAGTATAGAATATAGTCCTTTCGTGAGAAACGGCAATGTTTTACACATCTTTTGTCTAACTACAGCCTCTTCTTCCTGTCATCTACTTTAGGAACGGGAAAGAAGCTGTGGCTGGAAAATCTGCACCCATCTCAAAACTAGCAAACGATAAATTTGCCTTTCCCCCATTTCTCACTAGTGTGGGCAAAACTGACTTGGTTATCAGGGCCAAGGTTTAGAGAACGACTGTTTTGGGTAACAAGTGTCTGGTTATAAGTATGACTTTTAGCAATGAGTGTGAGAAAACTCCAGCTGAATGCTGTCTCTTGCTTGGGCTGTGAATGAACAAAGCCAAGTTCTTGAAGGGCCTCTCTGACTCTGAGGTTCCCCACTCCCTGCTCTCAACATAGGACTTGCCCGTGGTCCTGAGGACATTTGGTCCCCCTTTCACAGAGCCACTCCTAAGTTCTGAGACCAGGGCAAGTCACATTGTGTAAGATACTTTGGGATTCTTTGGGATCACTGTAACACAGATCCATCCAGACCCTAGTGAAAATGCCCTCCCCTGCTGAGGAACAGAATTAGAGAGACAGGCCCAGGTATCAGTAATGTCACCTCTAGTGCCATCTAGCTCACAGATCTCTCTCCTGACTCCTGAAGACAATGGAAGGCAGTGGAGACTGGCTTGAATGATCTGCCTCACCATCTGGGGTGCCTAGTTCAATCAAATATAGCCCAAAGTCGACCTTTGAGGAGAAAAATAGTGTATATTAGTGTTTTTTAATTGTGTTGTTGAAAGTTGGTTGTCTTAAGTTTGTTTCCCTAGAAGCAAATCCTAGGACAGGGATTCTTTGGGGAAGAAGGGAGTAGGCAGGAGAGGGCAGGGGAGGGCGCTAACCGAGCAAGGCTGTGGTCTCAGCCAGAGACTAGCTCTAACCTGATCCCCATGTATTCAGGCCCCTTTGCCCAGCTCAGTCTTCCCCCAACATATTCACCTAGAGTCGTTCAGCTGGTGTCAGCTGCCCTCTCTGACACCTTAGTTAATACTACCCTGTGGAGTAGGCAGAGGAGGTACAGTTGTTGCCACTTTGTAAATGAAGCAGTAAAGATTCGGAGACTTAAGTGACTCGCCCAAGATCACAAAGCTAGTAAGCCAGAGTCAGAGATAGACCGCAGGTTTTCTAATTGCTATGCCTTTCCACTGTTATGAAAAGGCAGTGACACATTTTTGGCATTCTATTAATATGGCCATTCTACTTCCTGGTGACATGGGGATGCCAGTGCCTCTCTCCGTTTTAGTCAAGCCAGATCTTTGTTTTCTCCAAGTAACGTGCTCTCCTCGTTCAAGCCTCCTAGTGGCTGCCTGTGCTTCCCGTGGAGTGCTTCTGTAAGCCTCGAGCTTCTGAATTCTGGATTGTTCCCGGGCCTCATCTTACATCACTTATCATCACTTGCACAGCCACTCATGCCCTTGTCCATCTCCATCATCTGGCAGCATATTTGTCGCTCTGGTTTATTGCCTTGGCTCCTGATTGGTTATTATTGAGACACGTCATCAGTGAGCGCCATGCTCTGCTGTGTAGGATGCTGGTCCAGACTCCAGAGAACTGGTCTCAGGGCTGCGTGTGCTCCGACTACTCCCCCAGGATTTGGCGTAAGAAAACAGATAGACAGACCTACCAACCCTCCTCAGTATGTTTGGATCAGCTCGCTTCCAGTTCAACCGGAAGGTCAAAGTTTTAGACAGCAGGGGGCAAGTGCTGAAATGGGGTGGGGGGTAGGGTAAACCTCTGTCCTGTGGAGAAGCTGGTTGGCTGTAGCTTTTACTTTTTCTTTTGTAGAAGAAAACAGAACTTTCTCAATGATTCAAAGCATCCAAGGGGGCAGGGTCCTCTCTTGCCATTATTTTAAAGATGGCCAAAGGGAAGCAGTTCAGTTACCAGCGTTGACTGAGCCCCTATTCTGGGTCCTGTAGGAAACTTTCTAGGGACCTTGTTGTGTATGACGTTAATGGGCTGTCTTTGTGGTTGATCACGCCCAAGATAGGGGACTCCCCGGAAGTGCAGAGGTGGGGAAACTGGCAGGCTTTCGTGGACACTGCATGGCCTCTGTTTCCAGTGGTGGGGCTGGGTCATCCGTCCTCCCTCACTCCATTCTCCTTATGCCTGGGGTTGTGCCTGGGTAACATGCTTGGCCAGGCAGGGCCTGAAACCCTCACTTCACATTTACCCGTGTTGTGTATGAAGTGGCCGAGCTGAGTCACTACAGGCCCTGAGGTGAAGCGGGGTATGTGAGAGAAGCCGTACCCCCCTCTACATTGTTTCCAGGGTACCTGCAGGTTGGCACTAGGCCCCATCCAGCAGGAGAAAGGAAACCTGGCCTGGGCAAAACACCCTTTGTAAACCACCCGCCTGGGCTTGGACGGTCCTGTAGGGCATCGAGCTAAGGAGGCCTCCCCCCACCCCTCCCACCCCAAATGCTGAGTGACGCGTGTGCCACCACGTGACAGCATTCACACGTTGGGGTTACAGACACCCGCCTGTATTTAGATTCATGCCAAACCCAGGGGGCACAGCTACTTATAATTTTCTTGCCAAAACATGGAAAAAATTAGGGGTTTGTTTCCTTTTAATTCAATGAGGAAAAGTACTACCATCTCCTCCAGCAGCTGAGTATGAGGAAGTACTGATGACATCTTTGTGTTTCCCTCTGGAAGTATAGTTCAGCCTGTTTTGGGGGGACCCCTTCTACTCTTTTTGTTGTTGTTATTTCTGAATTTCAATTCAAGAAGGAAAATTTAAAAAGTTGTCTGGAGGAACTTGCTCTCAAGGGCCAATGCTGGCAAACCTTAATTGAATCATCCCCGTCTAAGGGTGTTTCCTTGCAGGGTTGCGTCTGTGTCCGCCACTGGCCCGCAATGGGCCTAGGTCACAAGGTTTTCTGCTTGTACACGTTGTGCATGCATGGTGTCTAGCGTGGTACCTCAAGGAAAGAAATGTCTGTGTTATCACATCAACATACCCCCGCACATACACCTTTTCCTTCTGAAGAGCTGCATAAGACGAGACGAAAAGAAGCTGAGATCGATTCTTTCACCTATTAACCTCATGTAAACATTCATTGGCTTGCTCATGTCTGTATGTCTCAGAGTCTAGCACAGATCTGATATGTAGTAGATGCTGAATAAATGGATATGCTAATGAGCTTATTGAACCTAAGAAGTTTATCTGTGTATTAGATGCCGTCTTTAGGATCGGACCTGGTTGTGTTCCTAATTCTGGCATATATTTTCTGGGTAACCTTAAGCAAATAACTCCTAGAGCCTCAGCTTCCCTCCTTGTAGCAATCAGGATAATATCAATGCTGGCCTTGTTTATTTCACAGAGTTGTTAGGTAGATCAAAATTAAATAAAAATGAAGGACTATATGAGAATGTACTTTGAGAACTGAAATGCTAAACACATCGAGCTGGTTACTCTTCTACTGGTCACACATGGCGTTGAGTTTGCGTCTCGTCTGTATCATCGTGATAACAACACTGTGTTTTTCACTCACTGCATTAAAACATTTTGATAGCACGCAAGAGAAATGATGCTGATTATTGACAAATTTCATTTAGGATAATCACCTCCGAGCAAGGAGAGCACAGAATTATGTTGAAGTGTTGAATTTAACCTTTTCCAGTGTGTATAAACACATGGTTATAAAATATGGAATGAAATACAAAATATCTTCCCATCAAGTAAAAATTCACTCTGTCATAACACTGAAAGAGTTGGAGGAAAGATTCCAACTCCGCAGACCCAATGTGCTTGCCCAGGGCACTGGGGACACATGCAGAGCAGAATGATGGAGAAAACACTGAAACCCACAATTATTAGATTTATGGTTGGGCTAGATCAGTTTCAAATATGGAAAAAGAGGAAGTAAAATAGTGGGTCATCAGTTGGGAGGAAGGAGACAGACTGCGACATGAAGGTGGGCAGCTCATGTCCTGTGATCTCGGAATGGGTCTGCCTCTTGATTTTTTTTTTTTTTTTTTTTGGTTAATGTATGTATGGGCTTTTCCAAATCTAGCAATCTGGCAAGACACATTGATAAAAATGATCACATAAGAAGAGTGCCTGGGACCTAATAAGCATTCAGGAAGCAGTAGCTGCTGTCATCATAATAATGTCTGACCAAATATCTGGGCACCCTATGGCCCAGTCAAGGAGACACATAAAATTAACCATTACAGTACTCTTCAATAATCGCAGGCCCTTTTCCCTGACAAGCAGGGCTAATCCAATTATCATGGCAACAGGACTCAAACAGTTCCTGCTTTACCCCGTGAGCTGAGGGGCGTTCCTCAGGCTGTTTCCTGCAGCCATTGCTGGGGCGTATTACAAGTCTGCAGTATGCTTCTGGCGAGCTTCTGGGAGAAGAAAAGCAAACTGGACTTGCTCAGGGGCAAAGAGGCAAAGATGAAGCCAGGAGCAGAGGCAGGAGGCCTCCCCTGGCTGGAGATTCCCAGCTCGGCATGCTTACTGCCTCTTCTGCTTCGCTTTGCCACTTCCTCCGTTATTTCCAATCACCCTAAATATGGATGTCAGCATAAAAGCCATGTTCCTCTCGTGCTCATCAGAAGGGGCTCCCAAAGTTCCATGTAGAACAGAGGAAAGTCTAAAATAGCCTGCAGGAAAAGGCTGGCAATCCAAAGTACCCTGTGGTTCAGTCCATCATTGCTGCTTCCTACATCCGACTGTGACCCACCCTGCTCTCAGCCCAAAATGTTTTTTCCAGGTTGCCATAGCTTGACCTGAGGATCTCTTTGCCAACTAGGGACTGACTGCCTCAAAGGTGATGTCTCAAGCTTCTGAGACTATCTCACATGCACTGAGCTTGTCTTTGAGAAGTTGTCAGTTAAACAAGTGTTACATAGAGACATTGGGAGAGGAAAGAAGAAAGAATTGCTCTCTAGATATCTGTGGAAGGTTACCGATTGCAGTTCTGCAGTTCATAGGACCTCTATCTCTTCCACCACTCAGCAAATAAATGCCTAATTGGCTGGGAGAGGATTTATGTGGAACATTTTGCCCTGGCTTTCTTTGGTGCAATCTTGAACTCCACTTAACTCTCCATTAGGAAGGAAGCAGAAGGCCATCTCTGGTATGAGAACTGGGAAATGTTTCCATTCCCCAGCGGACATTTTTCAAGCTTGTGAAGTGTGGCGTGTTTCAATTTCTTGATGGTGCCAGCAGACCCTCTTCAAATGACTGGGTTTCTCTGTATGAGTCTAATTAATGCAAATATTGGAGGCATGTCAAAGGGACTAACTGGCTCCTAGGCTGGGCTAGGTGTCCGGGCGCTTCGGTTCTGAGGTTGTTTCCCACCCTTCCCCTCTCCCACTAGCACTTGAAGTGTTAGATTGGTTTGGCGGAATCTCTGACATAATGACGGAAGAAAATAGATTGATGGAAGAGAAACAGGAATGGTGTAAAGGATCAAAAGAATCGATTTCTCAAGAATGTTGTTTTGCAAACTGCCCATCCTCATCTCCATCACTGCCATTAATACTTTCCTGCTGTGTGAAAGTTTGCTGGCTCCCAGTCTATATAGACACATTTAGTACAATGACATTTGTGCAGGAGAGAGCTAAGTGTGAGGAGATGTCTCTCCTAGGCTGAAAGGAGAGACTTTTCCCTCTGGGAAGTGTATATTTCATGGAATTACCATTTTCAAAGGGTATCTATATTAAGCAGCATTGTTAGATGCTGCATAGTGTTAGCCATTATACTTCTGTTCATAAAAGTTTATATTCCTAGAGGATGTACCCAGAATACAACCACTTCTTCCCGCCTATACCACCAAGTCCTAACTGCTGTCAGCCCTGGCCTGGATCATAGCAGTAGCCTCCTGACCAGTTTCTCTACTTCTGTCCTTCTCCTCTGAAGTCTGTTCTTTATATAGTGGCAAGAATGAGCTGTGGATCACATGAGCCAGATCCCATCACTCTTCTGCCTGAATCCATCCAATGGTTCCCCACCACTCAGAATTGAAGCCAGAGGTATTAACACGGCCTAGTGAGCAGGCTTCCTGTTGCTTTTCTGACCTCACCTCCTCCCACTCTCCCCTTCAGTCTTTCACTTCCAGCCACATTGGCTTTCTTCATCTTCTTAAAAGAAATACACAAAACAGCAAGTCCTACTCTTCCCTCAGGATCTGTGCATTTTTGATCCCTCTCCTGGGAACACTTTTCTCCTGGATATCTCCATGGCACTTCACTCAGGCCTCTGCTCTGACGTCTCCTTGCATTACCCTAAAGGAAAGCTAACTGACGTGGCAGGAGCTTAACTTGTAAAAGTTTATTTCTCACGTACATGGGTCTAGCGGCAATTCTGAGCCCCTGCCTTCCCTTGAGTGACTCAGAGACCCTTGGAAGTCTCATCTTCCTGATTTATTTACTCTCTGTTTATCCCTCAGCTCCACTCCAAATGTATAAACTCCATGAGGACGAGGGTTTTTCTCTCCATTTTTTTTCCTGTATACTGTATACATTGAATAGTGCCTGGTATATGGTAGGTTCCCAATAAATATTTGTTGAAAGAATATTGATAGGTAGTATTATGAGAGGCAGTGGAAAATAAAAAGGCCAAAGGAAGCATCTTTGTGCATATGTTTTCTTCTTAGGCTGAAGATGATGAAGATATGTCAGTTCCACATAATGATATTTGATTATTGTTATTAAATTACCTGTTGAAGGCTTATGGGCTGTAGAACCTAGTTAGGTTTTCAGCATTAAGCATTGTATATTGTATTCGTTTTCTGCTGCCCTAACAAAATACCACAATCTAGGTGGCTTAAGCAATGCAAATGTATTATCTTACAGTCCTGGAGGTCAGAAGTCAGACACGCATCTCACCAAGCCAAGACCTTAGTCTTGGCTTGGCTTGGCTTGGCTTGGCTTGGCTTGGCTGTATTTCTTTCTGGAGGCTCTACAGGAGGATCTCTTCCCTTCTCATTTTGGTTGTTAGCAGTATTCAGTTCCTGGTAGGATGGAGATCCCTGTCCCCTTGCTAGCTGTCAACTGAGGACTGTTCCCAGCTGCTAGAAGCTATGTGTATTCCTTGGTCCTGGCCTCCTTCAGGCCAGTATTCAAAGCCAGCAACATCCTGTTGAGTCCTTTCACACTTTTACTCTGGCCTGTCTCTGCTTCCTTCTCATCTCTGTGACCGAGACTTCTCTCTTTTGATTTTAAGAGCTCATATGATTACATTGCACCCACCTGGATAATCCTTGTAACGGTCAGCTTATTAGTAACCCTCATTACATCTGTAACCTTCAGGTAACATATGCACAGGTTCCAGGGACTAGGGTGTGGGCATCTTTGAGGGGCCATTGTTCTGCCTACCATGGATATAAAATCAAGTGTAAGATACGGCATAGTGAGTAAGAGTAAAGGCTCTGGAGACATGAAGACTTGGGTTTGAATCCCAGCTTTCATCTTGATGCTGGGTTCCTCTGGATATGTTTCTTAACCTCTCTGACATTCAGGTTCCTCTGTGCCAACAGGGGACAATAATGACACCTGCCTTATGGGATTGTTGTGGATATTGGAAATATGTGAAAGTGCGTATACACACCGGGCACTCTACTTTACTCCTTTCAAAAATATAACGTGAGTTTCGAATGGATAAACAACAAGGTCCTACTCTATAGCACAGGGAACTATATTCAATATCCTGTGATAAACCGTAATGAAAAATAATATATATATAACTGAATCTCTTTGCTCTACAGCAGAAATTAACACAATATTGTAAATCAACTATACTTCAGTAAAAAAAGAAGAAAAATGCAACTTTGCAATTTTGTAATAACTTAAAAAAACATGTGACTATTCCTAGTGTCCTAAACGGGAGCACCAAATCCAGCTTTGAACCCACCTCAGAAGACCTTGCCTTTAATAGGATTAAGGAGTGCTCTTTTGCTAAAACCTCACTTAACCAGCTGGGTTTGTAGGGAATGAGGGGGAAGTTTTATTTAAGTGTTCATGATTCATTTACACCTAAATCATTAAATGCTATTTTAAGGATATTTAATGGCTCGAGGCTTTTCAAACATTCATAATGCCTCTTTTCTTAAACAGAAATGCTGCCAAGAGTAAACTCAAATGCCATTAGCTTTGAAAATTTTCAGAAACAATTTAGAGTAGGTTCTAACCTGGCACACTATATTCTTCCATCTGTGATCCCCGCAGGGACAGGCCTCCTGAGCAAGAAGCACCAGCTCTGTTTACTGAATGAGGAGTTAGAAACCATGGCGGGCCTGAGTGCAGAGAAAAGCACTCATTTTACTGGGATATTTCTGTTTGAGAATTCTTTTCTGGATATCAGCTGTTGTAATTGGGAATTTTGTTCTAAAGCTTTTCATTAGCTAAAAAGTTCAACTCTTTGAACTATCTTAAGGGGGAAGAACTCTTTCACAGAATATAGGTGAGAACTGCATTTCCCTGAGGTTTTGAAGACAATTTGAGCTTGCAAATTAATGAATTTGATGTTGTGGCCAAATTGAACTAACTGCCTTTTTTTAAACATTTTTATTTTATATTGGAGTGTAGTTGATTAACAATGTTGTGTTAGTTTCAGGTGTACAGCAAAGTGATTCAGTTATACATATACGTGTATCTATTCTTTTTCAAGTTCTTTTCCCATTTAGGTTATTATGGAATACTGAGCAGAGTTCCCTATGCTATACAGTAGGTCCTTGTTGGTTGTCTATTTTACGTATAGCAGTGTGTACATGTCAATCCCAACCTCCCAGTCTATCCCCCCCAGTTCCTGCCTGGTAACCATAAGTTGGGTCTCTAAGTCTGTGAGTCTGTTTCTGTTCTGTAAATAAGTTCATTTGTATCATTTTTTGAACTAACTGTGCAGCTTACGATTAACTAGGGAGGGAAAGATTTAACCAGAGCATCGTTTAAATGAAATAAGACATGCCAGGGCTCACGTCCTGATCAGTTGAAAGAGCCTTCTCCCATCTCTTTTCCGGGGCCTTCTTTCCCCCTTTACTACTTCTCAATCCACTGGCACAGCCATACTATGTTGAATGCCAGGTAGCACAAAGCCACAATGATAATGTGCATACTTTATAGTTTTTGAGAAAGGGTTTTTATAGATCAGTCCATATATTGGTATTTACTTCATGGTTCCTGCCAAAGGGTTAGTCAAGATGGACTGCTAATGTACTTGAATGAACTTTCTTCAATGTCGCTGGGGCTGGAAGGACACATCAGTAAGTGATAGAAGCACACATGCTCATGGAACAGTGGCAGGAAGAGGAAGTAAGAGAACTCTGCTTGCTTGAAAGTGAGGGTAGAATTTTATAACTGGTCAAGTAAAATGAGTTTGCTGCTTAGATACCTTTTTGCGGGGACATGGAGATGTAGAGGTGACTTTGATGGTACTGACTCTCCCAATCATATAATTTTTAAGCAACATTACAGTATACTATTCCAGTCACCATCACCCGGACTGAGGAATTTCTGGCTGCCAGCAGAGCCTGTGAGGTGGGGTTTCCTGGGCTCTCGAGACATCTCAGGAGATTTGGAGCAACCATGAGATTTTAATTAGAGCTTAGCTTTCAAAACATGAGATAAAAATGTGAAGGAAATAGTGATCATGCGTAGTGCAGGCCTCTTCTAGCATGCCATCCATGTGAAGAAGTATGGTGACAATGAACACATTTTCTAGAAAGACGGGTGTAATGCTTGAGAGTGCACTCTCTAGTATGTACGTGACGAAACCTCATTCCTCTGAGATTTAATGCTCTAAAAATGGAAAAGATTGATAGGAGAAAATAGGCTTTCTATAGCAATTTAGCCTGTGATATTGCCCAAGAAAGGTCTTAAGATCAAAGATTTCAGGCGAGAACGTTTCTGTGAGTAGCTATGACATCATTTTGTGAGCCTAACCGGAGCTCCTGTACTAATAGTTATTAAAGGCAAAGGCATGTCTCTAGCCTCAGACACACACACACACACACACACACGCACACACACACACACACACACACGCACACACACACACATGCACACACGGCAGAGCCGGCTGGAACAACATGCTGTGGGCAGTCCCCTTAGTTTACTGTGTCTGAAGAGAAAGGCCGCTTACGAAATGGTGCCAGTGACTTCCATCATTATGCACGGCGGAAGAGGCAAAATTTGGTGGAAAAGCCATACCTAGAATCAATCTATAAGTAATCTTCAAAGGCTGCCTAGATATTTCAGCCCCTAGGACATCGTGGCCAGAAGCACTCTGTATTAAAAAAACAAAATAAGTGAGACCAAATAAAACTTTTCAATGAAACCAGTCATAATGAAACATTTTCAAGAAATTCCAGATGGCATTCTGGAAGAAATACCATTTGTCGGTCACTTTATTACTCTGTGAGCAGTACAGCCACCTTTTTCTCCTGCGGGTCATTCTCCATACTTTGGTTAGAAAACTAACATGAGGGCCGTGTGAAGCCTTGTCTGGACCAGCTAGAAAGTAGATGGGTGACATTTGTTTTCTTGAGAAAGTCACTTTCATGTTAAATAGGATTCAGCCTCCGTTAATGCTTAGGGAGTACTTAGTACCTATGGAGTAACTATCAAAGGCTAGGCATTGTGCTGGATGGTTCCATCCAAGTATCTCTTTTAATTTTAAAAATAACCTTGTTAGGGGTTAAACTCTGATTCAGTTGGATTGTCTGTAAAAGGTAGGAAATTGACGGGCCCAAGGTTATGCAGTAGGTGGCAGAGGTCTCCAGAGTTCAGTGCTCTTTTTTCTACCCTGTGGCTGGGTTTCCGGGAATATACATTTAATTGCCACCCAAATAGTTGTTTGGCCTCAAGGGGAAAGGGAATGAACCCATACTGAGCGCCGACTGCATGACTATCTGCCAGCCACTGTTCTAGGTGCATTTCAGTCTTTAATATGACTAGCAGTCCCCTCAGAACCTTGTGAAAATACAGATTCTGACTCTGTTGGTCTAGACTTGGCAGGGATGCGGGGCTGCATGTCTAACAACCTCCCAGGCGATACCCATGCTGCTGGTCCAGGGTCCTGAGTTCAAAATAGCTATCAGACTATTTTATTGGTTCAAAGAGGAGACAGGACTTGCCCAAGGTCACACTGTCGAGACCACTTCCAGTCTCAGAACTGGGATTTAAAAAAATTTTTTAATTATTTTTTTTATTGAAGTAGAGTTGATTTACAATGCTGTGGCAATCTGTGCTGTGCAGCCAAGTGACTCAGTTATACACATATGGACACTCTGTTTTCATATTCTTTTCCATTATGGTTTATCACCGGATTTTGAATGTTTCCCTGCGCTATACAGTAGGACCTTGTTGTTTCTCCATACTATATATAATAGTTTACATCTGCTAATCCCAAGCAGACTTGTGGTTGCCAAGAGAGAGGGAGGTGGGGGAGGGGAGAAGTGGGCGTTTGGGATTAGAAGTGGGATTTGAACCAGGACTGGTGGATTATGAAGCCTTTGCCAGTACATCGTTTTTCATTCCCTAAGGCTTTTAAAACTTTCTCCTTGAGAGAGCCATTTGTATTCCATATTTAACTCAGGGGCTTAGAACTCTGAAGTTGTAGTATCTTCTAGAGCGCGTCCTCCTTTGTTCAGGAAAACATCTTTGCAGTTAATTGTGCTTACATTTGCGGCTTTAATTTTTCTCTTGCTCCTTTGATTAGACACACTGGTTCCACCCTAGCTGCACCTTAGAACCACCTGGGGAGCTTGACTACCAAGGTCCATACCCCGCTCCAAGACCAATTAAAGGAGAATTTCTGGAGGTGGGTCCAGGCATGGGCATGTTATAAAAGCTCCCTACGTGATCCTGATTTTGTAGCTAGGGTGGAGAGCCCCTGAATTACAGGGTTCAAGGGAGCAATTTCTGGAAAATGTAATGCAAACCTCCTTTTTTTGTGATGTCATGAAAGAAGGACTAGTGTATTTATTGAGCCAGTCACCAACAAGGTTCCCGATGAATTCTTGGTACCATTTTGTCTTGTGACCATGAGCTTGGACTGCACTGTGGTTCAAGTTGGGGCACATGTGAAGTTTGCAGTGGCTCTGGGTGGACCTTGAGCGTGAGGAGCCTATGCGGGGAGCCGATGAGGAGAGACCCGAGCGGTGAGACGCAGCATCACAGACTGGCTTCAGGGCCAAGACACCTGTTCTCACCGGCCCAAGACATTGACCTTGAGGGGTATTAATAAGAAGAGAGCTTGCTTTGACTCACTGCAACAAAACTGGCTAGTGAGGAGATAGTCATATTGAAACACAACAAAAATACAGGGCAGGGGTGGGTTAATACTGTGGTAGAACTGTGGACAAACCACCGTGGCTGAGTGCTCAGGCTGGAACGCACCGGCTGTGGGGAGATATGAGCTGCTGTAGAGTTTTACGCAGTGAATAGCACCACTGCCCGAGGGGACGTGGCCGCCGTGGGCTGAGGTGTGCAAAGAAATGGAAATACAGTTGATCCTTTAACAACGTGGATTTGAACTGCCAGGGTCCACTTACGCGTGGGATTTTTGTTCACTAGTAAATACTACAGGACTACATGATCCGCGGATGGCTGAATCCGCAGATGTGGAACCACGGGTATGGAGGAACCGCGGAGAGGGAGGGCTGACTACAAGTTATACGTGGATTTTCAGCTGCATGGAGGTTTGGCACCCCTAACCCCGCATCGTGTTCAAGGGTCAAGTGTAGCAAGATAACCAGGGGCCAGAGCCCACCCTCCAAAGATGAGAGAGGAATTTTCACTGGAGAAAGCAAGGAATGGCTTAAAACAGTCATTCTTAACTCTAGCTGTGCAGTAGAATCACCCGAGGAGCTTGGAAACCCACCAGTGCTCTGGCCCCAGGCTGGAGACTCTAGTGTAATTGATCTGGGGCGGCCCCATGGGTACTTTCATTTTTCGAGTTCCCCAGGTGATGCTGATGCTCAAGCCCCGCCGAGAACCACTGGTATGCATTGTGTTTGTACCTGGCGGAGAAGAATGCAGACGGCAGAGGTAGCTGGAGCAGGTAAAACGAACAGCTGGGGCGATCATACTGCCAGTGTGATCCCTGACCAGCAGCGGCAGCCCTTGGGAACTTGTTAGAAATGACAATACTCACGCCCACCCCAGAACACCTCCATCAGAAACTCTAGTGGAGGACTTCCCTGCTGGCACAGTGGTTAAGAATCCGCCTGCCAATGCAGGGGACACGGCTTTGATCCCTGGTCCGGGAAGATCCCGTATGCCGCGGGGCAACTAAGCCAGTGTGCCACAACTACTGAGCCTGCATGCCACAACTTCTGAAGCCCACGCACCTAGAGCTTGTGCTCTGCAACAAGAGAAGCCACCGCAATGAGAAGCCCGTGCACCGCAACTTAGAGTAGCCCCCGCTCGCCGCAACAAGAGAAAGCCCGCATGCAGCAACGAAGACCCAAGGCAGCCAAAAATAAATAAATAAAATAAATTAATTAGAAACAAGAAACTCTAGTGGAGGGGGCCCAGCAGTCTGTGTCTTAGCAAGCCTTGCAGTGGACTATGATGGATACTTCAGCTTCGCTTGGACTCGAGCAGGGTGCATGGGAGAGGAATGCCATGACATCAGGCTAGAAAACTTGAAAGTAATGGGCTGGTATCAGCTCTCTCAACAGTATATTGAGATGTGTTAGCATCACCCAGTGTTCTAAGGTGGAATGTATTTCTTGGCATTTCTTTCTCACGTGCTTGAAATGGCAGTGGGGACAAAACCTATGTCATTGCTGCTGGGGCAGAGGACTTCTGAAAGCACACACTGCTCTGCTAGAGGAAGCTGCCACTTTTCTTCTTAAGGGAGTCATTTCTGTCTTCAGTAGGGGGATGCATCCTTCCTGGTGACATGGGCCCTTTGATGATGAGAATGCCGGCCTTCAAGGAAGCTCCTTAGATAAGGCCACAGAGAGTTGCTCTGTCTCCTCTTCTCGCTTCTCATCCGCATTTGAGCTGGGTCTTTGGTAGCCTGTGCCCTGTCTGTTATTCACAGCACGTGCCTGAAGATACTCCCCTAGAGTTGAGCAATGCCACTGGTGCCGCGCAGTGTCATCACTCACTAGAGAAAGCCTTTGCCCTGGGCTGAGTGAGGACCCCACTGGTGTGTAGCCGTAGTGCTTCCCATCTTGTTGGGGGCTTTCTGTTACCCGGATGACTGGCATGCTCACTAGTGCATTTTCCTCGCTTTTTGGTCTGGACTGTGTGGGCCAAACTCCCCTGAATAGAAGAGCTGAGTCCTTGCAAGATGCTGAGCATTTCCGAAGGTCACAAAGGGGCTTCCAGGATTGGTACGACTGCTTTACAGAGAGGTTTATAGAACACAGGGGGCTTACCTGTCATCAAGTCTAGTGATTCTCAGCTAAGATGATTTTGCTCTCATCCCACTGGTAAAGGGGGATTTGACGATATCTGGAGAACTTTTTGGTTGTCACAAGTTGGACAGGGATCCTACAGTGCACAGAACAGCCTCTCGGAACAAGGAATTATCCAGGCCCAGATGTCAAAGCGCTAATGTTGCGATACCCTGGCCTAGTCCACATCACTTATTTTTGAAATGAGAAAACTGAGGCTCAGAGATCTGACGTGGCATTCAAAGGTCACCTGGGACGTCAGCTGTGACTCAGGGTGGGGATCTTGGTACAGTGCTCACCGGCTCCACCTCTGTCATGGGCAGCGTTTCCTCCATTGCAGCCGCTACTATGTGCCTGCCAGGTACCGGGCAATGTGCTGGACTCCTTCCATTTATGACCCCTTCTTCTTAGCACACGCCTTCAACGTAGGCAGGACTCTCCCTAGAAGGGACTAATTTGATGCATGCCAAATTACCATGTGCAAAGCATTGTAGGCCACTAGGAAGGCAAGGATGATACCAAAAGAGACATTGTTCTGGTCTTCTGGGAGCTTACATTCAAGTTGTGGAGGAAAGACCATATATATGAAAATAATTATCAGTCTAACTTTTCAGTGAAAACCTAGGATTATGACCAGAAAGCTGTCTCAAGACATGACAGGATAAATTTCTTAAAATGTCATATGGACATGAAGAGTTAGAGTGAGCTTTGTGGGAAGGCTGGGTGAAGAAGGAGGGCATCCTTCATTTGATTCATAAGAATTCTTTGTGTTTTATGATGGACCCCACATATAGAATGGCAAATGAGACAAAGAATGTTTCTGCCTCAGAGAGCTTGTATTCTTGTGGGAAGAGTCAGATGAGCGACACATACATACCTACCTACATACATAAAATAATTACAGATTGTGACGAGTGCAAACCTACCTAACATGGCTGAAAAGACATCTCAGAAGAGGTGGCATTTGAGTAGAGCCTGAAGGACATAAAGGGGGCATCAGAGTGAGCAGCAAGTACAAGGTCTTTAGGCAGGAAAAAGCCTAGCATATTCTAGATACTAATGTAAAGCTAGTGTGCGGAAGAAGATAGGCATGTGATGGAATTGAGGAGGTGGGTGGCCACCGTGGTAGGGAGTTTGCATTGTATTCTACCATGAAAAGAGCAAAACAGCCTGAACAAACAGAATTGGAGGAAGGCTGGATAGTGCTTGGGGGTTGCATGGAGATGGGGGAGATCGCAAAGGCGAAGGTAACTGAAATTTCTAGAAATATTTTATAGTTATTTCTATCTTAGCCAAATCAAATGATCATTAGTATTGATCAATTCAGTTCAGTGAATTATTTATTTAAGTTACTCATTTACATTTAAACCTGCCATCTTGATAGTATCCAGTGTGGCAGTAAAGCTTGAACAATAGATACACATAAGTAGATAGAGTGTAAGTTGGGAGGCAAAATGGAGGTCTTAACTCCTGTGGTTAAGATGTACCAACCAATCCTGTGGTTGATGTACCTTTCAGCTTGACAGGTGCTCAGTGACAGGGAAAAGTAATCGCTCTAATTACTCTGTTTTCTTCTCACTTTCTTTCTCATTATGTGAGGACATTTGATAATCTGTATATTTTGCCATATTTTCTGTTTCATAGATGTTTTCAAGTATTTGCTTGTTGAAGTCACTAATATATGTCTAATAACTTTGGTAGTCCCATGGCTGTGTTCATTTCTGTTGCCCTGGTGATCTCAGATTTGCTTTGATTTAAAATCACGTCATTAATTATGTTGAGTCATCTTTCTGAAGAGTTCATTTAAAAAGAGAAAAAAACAAGGCTTCCCTGGTGGCGCAGTGCTTAAGAATCCGCCTGCCAATGCAGGGGACATGGGTTCGAGCCCTGGTCCGGGAAGATCCCACATGCTGTGGAGCAACTAAGCCCGTGTGCCACAATTACTGAGCCTGCACACCGCAACTACTGAGCCTGTGCTCTAGAGCCCACGAGCCACAACTACTGAGCACATGCGCCACAGCTACTGAAGCCCACGCACCTAGAGCCTAGAGCCCGTGCTCTGCAACGAGAGAAGCCACCACAATGAGAAGCCCGCGCACCTAGAGCCTAGAGCCCGTGCTCTGCAACAAGAGAAGCCACCGCAATGAGAAGCCCGTGCACCACAACAAAGAGTAGCCCCCACTCGCCACAACTAGAGAAAGCCCACGCCCAGCAACAAAGACCCAACTCAGCCAAAAATAAATTAATTAATAAATTTATAAAAATAAAATAAATAAAAAAGAAAAAAAAAGAAAAAGAAAAAAACAGCATCATCAAATAATTGAGGGCTTGTTAACTGCTTCCAGCTTGAAGCCAGCACACCTTGCGAATCACAGTGGCCTGGTGAGGGACCAGGTGCCTTTGTGGCATTGTCTAACTAGTTTCCTAGGTTGTTTCTGGTTGCTTTTCTGTCTTTGAATAAAGACAGAAAACTGCGTCGGAGACAGAGATAATCTTTGAAGCTAAGAAATACCGGTGATCCCCATCCCTGTTAAATATATCAATGTTTGTACAAAGCAGTCTTACTTTAGACTTTCTGGTAAACACACTGGAATCCTGGCTTCTAGGCTGGGCTTTTCCAATAGCTGTGTGGCTTGTCAAGTCACTTCCCCTTCTTGAGCTTTATTTACCTTATGTTTTAAGACAAAGGGGTTGCATTAAGTTATCGCTAAAGGAATTGTGTTTGGAATGTTGTGGAAGATTGTAGTGTTCGTGATACTACTAAATATTGGGGTAGGTATTTTATGTAACCTATGTTATATTTATTGATAAAAGTTATAGAGTAAAACAGGAAGTGGATAATTTTTTTTTTTTTTTGTCTGCGTGTGGGCTTTCTCTAGTTGCGGCGAGCAGGGGCTACTCTTTGTTGAGGTGCGTGGGCTTCTTATTGCGGTGCCTTCTCTTGTTGCGGAGCACGGGCTCTAGGCGCATGGGCTTCAGTAGTTGCAGCATGCGGACTCAGTAGTTGCGGCGCAGGCTCTAGGGCACATGGGCTTCAGTAGTTGCGGCTCGCAGGCTCAGTAGTTGTGGCACACGGGCTTAGTTGCTCCGTGGCATGTGGGATCTTCCCGGACCAGGGATCCAACATGTGTCCCCTGCACTGGCAGGCGGATTCTTAACCACTGCGCCACCAGGGAAGTTCCAGAAGTGGATTTTCTAAACATAGAAGGGATAAATGATTGTTAACTTCTTTAACTGAAAAAATACATTTAAGAAGTATAGTACTTGGAATTATCTTTAATTTTATCAAAGATTGTTTTGCTACAGATTGATGCTTTCTTTATATCCAGTTTGAAA
This sequence comes from Balaenoptera physalus, assembly GCF_965194825.1. Lineage (NCBI taxonomy): Eukaryota > Metazoa > Chordata > Mammalia > Artiodactyla > Balaenopteridae > Balaenoptera > Balaenoptera physalus. Next base: position 120,642,786 of record NC_138903.1, on the reverse strand, counting down.
TGGGAACACTATTTCTGTGAACATGAGTACCTCAGACCAGGTCATCAGGTTTAGACGTAAACTCTCTTCCCTTACCATGAATGCCCCCCCACCCCTGACTGTGACCTTGATCTGGGTGATTGCTGAGGAGCCTGGGGGAGAGTGGGGGTGGTTTAATGCCAATCCAGTACTGATGCTGGGAAACCAACCCTGGATGCAGGCTTGCCCACCTAATGGTTAGTCAGTAAATGCCTTTTATAATGGGAACTAGGTCCTTCATAAATTGTGCCCTTAACTGTCATGCTACCAGTAAAGTCACTTATTTTTGCCACCCTCATGTCTGCGTATGCCACCTGTCAGTGTCTGCGTGTCTTTGGGTGTGTGAATTTGCATGTGTGCACTTGTCTCCTCCAAATCTCAACCACTCTTGTGGGACTTTGGAATTCTGAGTAGGTGATCAAGGCCAAGGGCACTTGATCAAGGGCTGAGTGGGTGCCGTTTCCCAGCAGAGGCCTACTCCTTGGCTGCTGTTGTCATGGGGCTCGTGGACTTTCTCAAAGCATGGGCCCCACGGTCCAGAAATCAACCATGAGGGATAAGCCACTCTTACCATCTGATCTGTCTTGGAGAGTCAAGTTGAACCTCTGAAACTGGAAGAGGTTTGGTATAAATCTATCGTCTACCTAATCACTGGAGTCTTTCGTGCACCTTCAAGATTAGATAAATATTATTGAGAAGAACAGCAGGAGTCATTGAGTAAATGTGGACAGATGGTTCCAATGAACAAAGGCGAGAGTGGTTTTCAGAGGCTAGAAGTGGTGTGCAAGAAGAAATGTACTAGAAGGGGGAAAATAGCAGAAATCATAGTACTAAGCCAGGGAAAGGTAAATCCCATTCTTTCTTCCTGTTTTCATGAGCTGACTTCTTTACAAGTCTCTCTCTTTTCTAGAGCTGGTGCCCCTTGGAAGCATTGTCTCCTCATCCTTTTTGTAAGGAAGTAGCATTAAGGTACCCACCTGCCTTGATGCTGAGGTCTTGTGGGAAGTCCCCTGTCATTCCTGCTGCTGTCAATTGCACATGCATCCACTATCCTACTTGAAGGAGCCCTAAGAATAAATGAATTTAATATAATAGTTTTAATCTTTCATCCAAAATAAATTTACGTTCAGAGATTTTATACACCTGTGTGAGGTGTTGCGTGTATGATGCCACTTCTGTTTAAAAAGTCCAAAATATTTTTAGCTCTCGTGTCAACACGACACCCAGGTGTACTGACAGATTGAATATTCTTTTTTTTCTTTCTGTTTTGCCTGAATTGACTGATGTTTGGGGCATTGAGTAGAGACGGTCTGGACCCAAAGCTAAGCCATTAACTCCCAGATGTTCACAATTTCCAAGGAAATGTTCTGTGCCTGTGGTCATTACTCAGATGGCACCTTAAATGCTCGCATCTTGGCACCTTTTGCACTTGCTAAATTCAGTTTGAAGAAAGAACAGGAGAGAGAGAATTTTGTGGAAAGCAATTATCTTGCACTTTTGTGACTTTCATGCTTTCCCATCATGATGAATTTGGGGGCTGGTTCTTGTATCAGTCACTGGGTTGCTTTCACTAGAATTTTGCTGTATGTTACAGATAACCAGTTGTATCTAATTAAACAGTAATGACGGCAGTGCAAGGCATTTTCTGGGAATTAATGACCAGCGGGGAAAAGCTGATGGCTGGAGAGTCAGCCAAAGGCTATTACCTTCAGCCTGTCATTAATCTCCAGAAATGCCCATTTGTGACGTCATTTTTGGTATTGAAAATGGAAGACAATTTACTGGTGTTTATCATGTACTTCTGAATAGCAAGTTCTCTACATATTATCCAAAAGTTGTTCTTTTCTTTTTAATCCTCCAGTTGTCCTTTAATCTTAAAATTTGTTTCTTATATACAGTGCATGAAAATGGGATTTCTCAGCTTCTATATAATCATGGGTGGGGTTTTGTGGTTTGTTTTTTTTTTTTTTTTTTTTTTTGAGTTCCAAGTTTGGGAGGTTTTCCTAAAATATTTTGTCCAGTAAAATCAGAATTTATCTTTACCTATGATGCTGGAATTTGATAAGTGTCTATATTATCGTAACTAACTGCTCATGGCAGGTAATGGTTGCAAATGGTTTGAATAGCAGCTGTTGCTACCGAAGATGTGCATTCAACGACCAGATTCTAAGAAGTTATAGTCACATGCCTAGTAGATGAAGGGAGCTCTGCCAGGAAAAGCAGTGGTGGTTTGTCTATATAGTATTTTTGATTAGTGCTGCTGGGCGCTAGAGGAAAATAGAAAGAGAAGTAACTAAACTATTCATCACCTTCTTGCATAATTTAATGACTTATAAAGGACGACAACAATTCCACATACAAGCAATCTATCAAGAACTTGTTCTAAACTCATAATACAAATTTCAAAGTTATGTTGGTTTTTATACCATTTTTACTCCAACGTGAAAGAAAGTTCTTAATGTCCGTTATGATCCCAGCCAGTGAGCTGGGAATGTTTTGCCAAACATGGAAGCTTGAGATCCCATCTAATTTCAGCCATAAGCTGTTGGTATTTTACAAACACCGCAGCATTATTCTCCCCATAGGAAGTGTGCCGCTGGTGTCAGTCTTTCTCAATGCATGTTAAGTGTATGCATTTGGGGGAGTAGAATGAGTCAGCTCGTCGTTAATCATAGCTTTAGGGGCACTGACTCACTCCTGGTAAAATGGGACGGCCTCATTGGGAAGGGCATGAAAGAGAAAAAAATCCATGCTGGGGTCAGTTCCCTGTTTCTGCAGATGCAGATCAAATCTGCACCCACTTTGGTGGGTAGTTATCAGGCTAAAGAATGTTGCAGCAGACCCTGTAAAAGCAGACACCTTGTTTTTGCAGGGAGAAAACACTAGAAATTCAGTCTTGCTTAGGAAAATGCACAAAGGGCCTAGCAAGGTGAGAGGGGCTTGGTGTATATCTGAGGCCAGAATTAGTGAACCAGGCCCTGCTGTTCCACAATTCAAGGTAGGTCTTTGAGCCAATGTTGATTATTAGGCTCTCAACTGGAATTTGTTCTCTTCATTAGGGGGTTTCGAATATGTGAAGAATGTTTGTGACAGCCCCAGTTTTCTTTGGGGAAAAAATGAATTCTTTTGTCAGACTCAGTACATAGTGCATGGAAGCCGGGCCCTCACCAGGAGCAGGCTGAGAAAGAAAACCTAAAGTAATACACTGAGAAGTTGGTGGACATTAGCCTTTTTCACCTGTAAATATTTATATTAGATTTCAAGCTGAAACATGTGAGTTCTCCATGGTGTTTATTTAGATACTATATGGTTATTGGTATTAATATGTTTTATTGCTCATCCGGGACAGTTTAACACTGTTAAATTTTCATTATACAAGCAATCGAGGTGTGTATAGCTGAGTAAACTATTCCCAGGGCTTTCGTATTATAAAACTAAGCCCTTAAAAAGAAAATCCCCAAGCTATGCAATGCTTTTCTTTGAAACTTTTCTTGGGAATGTTGTTTCTGTAGTCTTCCCTGGGAGTAGGGTTGATGTAAGACGTTCGCTGCTTTCCTGAAGCTCTAACTTGAGTTCATTTTGTTATGTGGTGACCACAGTTCTGGATGACGCCCCCCCTGGCACACAGGAATACATTATGTTACGGCAAGATTCCATCCAATCTGCGGAATTAAAGAAAAAAGAGTCCCCCTTTCGTGCTAAGTGTCACGAAATCTTCTGCTGCCCGCTGAAGCAAGTCCATCACAAAGAACACACAGAGCCCGAAGGTTTGTGCACGACGGACGTGTGTCTTGCTTGTTTCCTCTCATTCTTCTTTCTTTCTCTTTCTTTCTGACTGTGCATTGCCCTCTGCTGTGCTGTGTGTTGTTCGGCCCCTGACATCGTTCCGAGGCCCCGTGGCTCGCCAGTGGGTGTGTTATGCAGTCTCAGATGGGACACTGTATAATACAGTCACGTCCGGCCCGGCGCGCAGCGTCTTCCTGCTTCTCGCAGCTGACACGTGTTCAGCTGGTGTCATGACACTGCCCCGTTTTGGCTGCTAAAGTTGCTTGCTCCCGTAGCCAACATCTGGCCGAGTCTGGTCCCATCACATCGCCTTCCTGAAGCAGCAGTCGGCTGAGGAATGGCCCTTCCAAAATGAAATAATGAGAAGATTGTTCCAAATTTTCTCACTCTTCTCCACTCCATAAAGCCTTTTCTGCCTTGTGTTCGAAGAATGCTCATGATCTACTCAGTTGGCTGAAGCAGGCCCAGACTTCCCCTGTCATGCACGCCCGGTGCGCTTTGCCATAGTGAAATGCATGCCTCAAGGAAACGATGAGTAGTTTGTTTTTCTTTGCAGCTCAAGTACAGGTTTGGAAAACTCTACTTGCTGTTACTTAAACTGAGGTCAATAAGGTATTCATCGCAATCCGTGCTACAAATCTATCTGTGAAGTGCCTCGTCTCTAGAAAGATTATTCATTCATTTTTCCAACTGTTTTGCATATATCAAACAGGGACATTTTTCACATTACCAAATGTGGTCAACTTTTTGCCATCTGTGTACATTTTGATTTCCAAAATGACATTTGAGAAGTATACTTACCGTAAAACAGCTCATGTTCTCCCGCGCCCCTCCCCCCCACTCAAGATCAAATACTATCCATGCGATTTACCAGTGAATGGCGTTGGAGGTGACAAAATTCACTAGTCCTTTGGCATTCGGTGTACACGCTCGCATAAATGGTTCTGGTACAATTTCTAGAAGTGCCTTTGTTCCGATTTCAAGTTGCCCTTTTTGCAACATTATGGGATCTTCAGTACAGCTGTCTTTCTGCTGCGTGGTTCCGTTCAAAGTTGGGTGTTTGAGGAAATTACTCCAAATTGAGTCTAGTCTATAGTTTTGGAAGCAAATTTTTACATCTCAAAGTCTCCCCTTTTTCCTCCCTTCCAAACAGAGCTTTAAATGTTCTTTGGCAGCAAATGAGAAGTGTACACTTTTCTATGCTTAATTCTATTTCAGCAATAGAATAGAGCATTTGCATTTGCTTTCCACTCATACTCCCGTATGCAAGCTATCCGCTTTGCATATGAGTTCTGATGTCAACTTACTCATCTGGAGATGTAAATGGTGGCCCTTTACAGTGAGTAAGACAAATTTTTGGTGGTTTCATAGAGAAGATACTAACTTGATTTTATGCTTCACTGAAACAAAAAAATTCAGCCAGTGACAATGACTTTATATAATGCATTGCAATATTTTCTTTCTTTTCTATAAAATGATATCTGTATGTGATATATATCTATATATCTCTCACTATATATATATTTGCAAGCACAAAAACAGTGTCTGTATGATAGAAATATACTATTTATTATGTAATTATATTCTTATGGATGTGTGTATCTGTATTACAGATACTATACTGTTTTTGTACTTGCACATCGTCCTGAAAAACAGAAGTTGGTTAAATTCAGTCAAGCAGTTGGTTAGAAACTTACTTCAAATTGTTTTAACAATTCTCAGATTAAAAAAAAACAACAGTTGAATAACTAATTTTAATGGGTGTTTTCTTATTACCTATAGTTTTGAGAGGATCTATTATTTTTCAAAATATCTGGAGTGTATCGTGAATAATGTTATGAATATTTTCAGATATGAAAAATTCTTTAGAGAATGGGTTGCAGTGAAGCTCTCTTGTACAAGGTTTGGATACTTTTTAAGCTGGCTGTCCTTGTGTTAAATGTGGCTTCCAGCCTTTCACTTTTGTATACTTTGATGATGGGCATTGTCTTCTTTCAGACTGAAGATTTCCCGTAGTCTTGCTCTTCTGGAATAGTGAAGCCAATACTTCCCTCTTGATTTGTATGAATTATTTATAAATAGTATTAGACGCATTAGAGGTTTTCTGGGATGATATTTTGACACTATTTACAATTTTACTCTACCCCCTTTAAACAAGGAGCCAGAAGCTAATGGTGAACCCAGACCTTAAAATGAATACACTTGATCTCTGTACAAATTAACAGGATCCTGAAGACCTTAGATGGGGGCAAAAGAAAGCATGCTGTGGAAGAGACCTCCGATAAATAAGGAAACTATGCTAAGAAATTAACATGCTTACTTCATGTAGGATACAGAAGGCCAGAAACTCATCATTGCCAGGAGGTGAAGTAACTGTGGGTTTAAAAGGGTTCAGTGGCCGTTCTGGCGACCTGGAAGATTTTTGCAAGACTGGTTTTTAAATTCTGTAAGGTACAGTCTTCAGTTCTCTCTTTCAGTTGTTGTAACATTTTATTATGAGTAGTAGAAATAAGAGATCGCTTTACTACAAATGGATAGACTCTCAATTGTAAGCTATGTCCATACCTTGAAACATTTTATTCTCACGTGAAGCATTTTGAAGAGAGAGTTCCTCTCGTGGTCTTTCTGCCAAAGCGTGAGACATTAATTGACCTTGACTGTGGCCGCCCACCAGTTCCACTGCAGGTGAAGGCAATGGACAGGGCAGCTAAGCCATCCATGGTTTGATCCGTGCAATGCCAGCTGCCAGCATGACCTCTTCTAATGAGACTGTGTGTGTACGGCGCTCAAGTGAAAAACGAAACACTCATTGAAATTTGGGGGTGAAATGTAAGGTAGAGTTGGATAAATCTTACAAATGATTAAATTAGGTCAAAGAGGTTTATGTGTATTATGATACAGCTGGAATTAATTTTCTTCTTCCTTACTGAATTGATAAAATCTACCAACTGTTTTTGCATTATTATAAAGTCTTGGTGTTACTTTTGGTTGGTGATGTTTTTATAAGGGCCAGGTTATTTCCATAATTTATGATGATCTGAGATTTGGTACAGATAACTTATTTACGATTGTTCACAATCATCTATCTTTTAAAAGACATTTTTGTATTGTGTCCAGGGCCCTCAGAATTCATGTAAAATAGTACATGGAAGGCCTGATATACCTCCCTGGCTTTTCAGGATATACTAAGGACAGATTACACTTTGCCAAAAACAGCTTTCTATTTCTCAGCAGCCAATTCCAAAATAAGTTCTTTAGTTTGTTCCAGATACTTGTGATTTTCGGTGATGTGATTATTTCCATAAAAACCACTTATGATGGAATCTTATGTGAGTACTGGAATTTGGGTGAAGAAGCACATACAAATATCTGAGAGTCTAATTTGGCTCAGTACCAGCAACGCTCTGTGTTATAAGAAAGCCACATGGAGAGTGGAGATCGTTACCAAAATCTTTTTCTTCCTGTTCCAGGAGGCTTTTGGCAAGAGAAAGTATAATCATCAAAGCTTTATTCTTTTGTTCATTTTTTTCCTTTCATTGTCATGTGGGCCAAAATGAAATCACTGATTTAGAGTAACTTCTGAAAGCCAATCTATTATCAGTATAGTTTGTTGCTTCCGAAATGCCAGTCATTGGGCTTTTACTGATGTTTGAAGGTTGTTCAGAAGAATCACACCAAGATATACATGCTTACAAGTAGATAATGTTGAAAATCTACAGAGAAAAAGAAATCATGGATTCCCAGCATTTGCTTGTAGGATTGAAAATCCTGATCACAATAGTAAATTTGAAGGAGTTCATGCAATATAGGAAAGTATTACAAAGCTCAGGGATTTGTCACCATCTTTTAATCAAGCATCTGGCCTCCTTCCTACCGTCCTGTTTTCATGTGATTTTAAAAAAATGTCATATATATTATATATATTCTATCTCCCCCCTCAGGACATCCATGACCTTTTTATTCAGAGAGGCATCCAACCATAGTGACTTTGGTTGGAGGAGAAGAGAATCTGTGCTCCAGCCTGGTGATGAAGTATGGCAGCTTTCACCAACCAAAAGAGAGCAAAATTATGTGCCAAATGTTAAGGGCGCATATTTGTAACAAGCACAATGTCTGTTACTCTGATAATGCCTTGGTTTCTTTATCCCAGAAAGAGAATGTGTCACCATGAATATCAGTCTTGCCTAGATGGTAGGAGAGGAAGACGGTAGAATAGTATTTAGGAACATGCTGAGGGAAATGTTTTTATTTTCATCCTCACCTTTTCTTCAACTCTGTTGTCTCCTGTTTTGTGTCTTCCTCATTTTCATACTAATTTGCCTTTTGAGAAGAATGGGTGTAATACTATTTGAATTAATAGTTCAATAAAACGAAGCCACCTCTGATGCTTGATATCTGAAAATGTCTTGACTTGCAGGAAGGGTATAACTGCTTCCATATCTGTCCCCCTGAAGATGAGAATTGAGGGGATATTCCTATTTGATTAGAAGAACGTGGGGCCATATGTTTGGGTGGCTCTGTAGAGATAAAAGACCTTATTCTGAATCTTTTAATTTCAAAATAACTATGACTTAGGGTCACCCTGCCTTTGATTTATGACATGAAGGATGACAAAACAACAGCAGAGAGGTTTCTTTGCTCATTGAAGCCAATGGCAGCTTAACTGCAGAGTCACAAGAAGGATTAAAATATTGGTCCATATCGAAATCGAATTAAAAAGCCAGAAATCTGAAGGCCTTGGTGATTAGCAATGAATAAACACTGTCCTATCCCCATAAAGTGATCAAATGTATTTCTCCTGGTTGCTTGTCAGCTACTTCTTAGAAGACAACTTGTTATCTCCTAACAACGTTAGAGAACTAGTAATGGCACTGAAACACAGTCTCTCTTCTCTCCTATTTCCCTACCTCATGGCAGCAAATACAACATTAAGTTGTATTTGGGGGATAGTTTCTACTCTCTGGAAAACTCATAATTTGATCAAGGAAGTATACATAACAGCCAGTAATTCAATTTCAGGCCAGGATGCGCATTTATCATTCTCTTATTAGATACACGCATCTCAACTCAGTCTCCAGGCTGGCTTTTCTGGTAGGAACTAACAACCTTTTATTCTTTGATGATTCACTTTTTAAAGCAACAGGCCTCCCTTCTCCCTTGAGCCTTGGTGTTCCCGTCCTGGCAGTGGTGATGTTTCCTGAGAAGTAGTGTCTCCTTTACAACTCTCTTGACTGAGGTTTTCCTCGGTTATCTGCCTCCATTTCAAGTATTTATGTTTAAATGAACACTGCCCTGGGAAAGTTCCCGGAAAGGTCTTACTGGATGAATGATGGTGGTGATTCTGATTTTAAAACAAAGTCAAAATCTAAGTGCTAATCCTTGAAAAAAATCTGGAAGTTATCCATCCATATAGCACTGCCCCCTTCAAAGCCGTTACATCAGGGATTGCATTGCCAACGTGCTTCTGGGGCTCTGATGTCTCAGCAGCACCTACTGGTTTTTTCCTTTTCACAGCCAGTTAATAAACCACTTAAGAAAATCTGCCTGTCTGACCCAGCACGGTATGACCCAGGTAGACTGTGGTCCACATCGGAAAAGGCATAGCCTGGATGACTTTGAGCTGTTTCTCCAGTCAAGCCCAACCCCAAGGGCTGGAGGTCTGCCTCTGTGAAGGAGATGCACCAGATGTGCTGCTGCTTCAGCTGCAATTTTCACTCCTTTGTTTTAAATGATAACTTGTTTGCCTGGTTGAAGAGAATGCAGAATTAACTCTACTCACTTGCACATGTTCTTCAATAATTATTGGATCACTATTTTCCAAATTATGTTTCATGAAACGCTGATCATATGCCTTTGTGAAAAGAGAGATCACATACATGTTTCCTGAATTCCACACCATTCTTAGAGAATATTAAAGGTTTTAAGGAGTCTTACAGGTTAGGAATGTGTCTCTCTTTGGGCAATTCAGTGGTAAACACATACTCCAGCTATCAGAACCTTTTTATTTGTAATACGTAGTAACATCCCACAAATACGCTTTGGGAAATGCCATGCTGGCCCCACTGAGCAGTGCGTTCCCATCAAAGCTGGGCTCTGACAAGCAACACACTTGAAGATGAATGCCGTTCCCTTGTTCTCTGACCCCCCCGCCTGCTGTCTTTAGGGAAGTCCTACTCCAAATGTGGTCTGTGGTTCAGGGCTGGGTCTGAAATTGGTCGTTACCAGTCCATGATGAGATGAGGAGCTTGTGCCAGAATGTAAATCAATGCACTGTTTCTTTCATCAAGAAAGTATTGCTGTCTTTCTGCATGTAAATCAATGAGGTTAGAACACTCCCTCACACCCTAAACAAAAATAAACTCAAAATGGCTTAAAGACTTAAATATAAGACATGACACCATAAAAAATTCCTAGAAGAGAACATTGGCAAAACATTCTCCAACATAAATCATAGCAATGTTTTCTTAGGTCAGTCTCCCAAGGCAATAGGAATAAAGGCAAAAATAAACAAGTGGAACCTAATCAAACTTACAAGCTTTTGCACAGCAAAGGAAACCATAAACAAAACAAAAAGGCAACCTGCAGACTGGGACAAAATATTTACAAATGATGTGACCTACAAGGGCTTAATTTCCAAAATATACAAACAGCTCATACAACTCAATAACAAAAACAAACAACCCAGTCAAAAAATGGGCAGAAGACCTAAATAGACATTTCTCCAAAGAAGACATACAGATGGCCAACAGGTACATGAAAAGACACTCAACATTGCTGATTATCAGAGAAATGCAAATCAAAACTACAATGAGGTACCACCCCAGACCAGTCAGAATGGCCATCATTAAAAAGTCTATGAATAATAAATGCTGGAGAGGGTGTGGAAAAGGGAACCCTCCTGCATTGTTGGCGGGAATGTAAATTGGTGAAGTCACTATGGAAAACAGTATGGAGGTTCCTTAAAAAACTAAAAATAGAGCTACCATATGATTCAGCAATCCCATTCCCTGGGATTACATCCAGAAAAGACAAAAACTCTAATTTCAAAAGATACACGCATACCAATGTTCATAGCAGCACTATTTACAATAGGCAAGACATGGAAGCAACCTACATGTCCATCGACAGATGAATGGATGAAGAAGATGTGGTACGTATATAAATGGAATACTGCTCAGCCATAAAAAAGAATGAAATAATGCCATTTGTAGCAGCATGGATGGACCTAGAGATTATCATACTAAGTGAAGTAAGTCAGAAAGAGAAAGACAAATAACATATGATATCACTTATATGTGGAATCTAAAATATGCTACAAATGAACTTATTTACAAAATAGAAACAGACTCACAGACATAGAAAACAAACTTATGGTTACGAAAGGAAAAAAGGGGTGAGTGAGGAGTAAATTAGGAGTTTGGAATTAGCAGATATACACCACTATATATAAAATAGATAAACAACAAGGACCTACTGCATAGCACAGGGAACTCTATTCAGTATCCCGTAATAGGGTTTCCCTGGTGGCGCAGTGGTTAAGAATCCGCCTGCCAATGCAGGGGACACAGGTTCGAGCCCTGGTCCTGGAAGATCCCACATGCCGCGGAACAACTAAGCCTGTGTGCCACAACTACTGAGCCTGTGCTCTAGAGCCCGTGAGCCACAACTACTGAGCCCGTGTGCCACAACTACTGAGCCTGTGCTCTAGAGCCCATGCTCCACAACAAGAGAAGCCACCGCAATGAGAAGCCCGTGCACCGCAACGAAGAGTAGCCCCTGCTCTCCGCAACTAGAGAAAGCTCTCGCACAGCAATGAAGACCCAATGCAGCCTAAAATAAATAAATTTTTAAAAATATCCCGTAATAAAGCATAATGGAAAAGAATGTGAAATGGAATATGTGTGTGTGTGTGTGTATCTCACTTTCCTGTACACCAGAAACTAACACAACATTGTAAATCAGCTATACTTCAACTAAAAAAAAGAAAGTATTGCTGTCTTGCTGTGAAAAAATAGTGTCAGCTGAACTAAATAAAAAATGTGCTTAGTTACAAGTTCACGTATCAGCACTAAGTCTTTGGACCCAACATTCAGCAAACTTGCTTAGATTACTTCAGTGATTCTCAACCTCGGCGCCACACTTGAATTATCTGAGGACCTTTTAAATAATAGTGATGCCCGAGCCCAACATCAGACCAAAATCAAGCAATAACCAATAACTTGTCCAAATGAAAACCCTGCAAAATCTCTTGTGGCTGAGTCTTGACATGGGTATTTTTTTTTAAAAAGCTCCCCAGGTGATTCTAATGTACTAACAGGGTTGGAATCGCTGCCTTAGAACAAAATTACCTTGGCATAAGGTTCGTTGTATGATGTCAGCTGTCCATTTACAATTCTTATCATGCTGGTTGCATGAGCCTCTTCAGGAGGTGCCCTGTGATTAGAGGTCACTGCTGGACAGGCAGCACTTACATGACCTTTAGAACTTGTGTCCATGTAAGGTATCCATCCTTCCCAACACACACACACACACACACACACATACTCTCTCTCTCTCTCTCTCTCTTACCTTTTTGAAGTTCCCTTGCCTCTTTGCCTCTCTGTGCTTTTAGAAATATAATCTGGCTTCTCCATAGGAGCATGGCGATCTGCCACCTTGTGACCAGCCTCCTTTCTTGCAAGCAGTGGTTGAGACCTTGCTCTGCTCTCTATGATTCTTGGGACCACGTGTGATCATGCTTAAAAAAGAAGATGGAGAAGGAGGAGAAGGAGTAGAGCGTATCAACATGCCAGAAAAGGACTTCTCTGCGTGCTTCTTGACTTGATTGCTGCTGCTCTAGCGTGAGATTGCAGAAGTTGACGCCAGCTTCTCCTGATCTGCGTATCTGTCCCCGAGGCTGTCGTCACTGTGGCATTGCCCTCTTATCATCTAGACATCACCAGCTCCCGCAGCGTAATGTTATTACAGCAGCTTGTATGTGAAAACTGACTTTGCCATGATTGGGAGACTTTCAGTGTTATCTATGTTTATAAATCATTCCTAGCATTCTAAATTACATTGATTCAGGTATTTATTTGTTATATGCCACAGCATTTCTCAGCGTGCTTGAGAATATGCCGCTTGAATAATGCCCGTGGGAAAATGTGGAACAAGAGATATTACATCCTGCATTTTATCAAACACTTACCCTTGTCTTGCTTCACAGCCATTATCCACGCTCACTCCGACACATCAAAATCACATGTTCACTTCCACCCATGTGCTAGCCTATTTCTACTCAGGAGCCCCAGCTATTTTAAGATATATATTTTCAGAACAGCTCCAGGTCAACCTTCAAGCATGTCCAGCTTTGCAAGCAACCAGTGTACATTGTCTGGAATACCGGATCTCCAAGGAGGAAGGAAAAGGGAGCACAGTTCCACTGGGCCACTTCTACATGCAGTGAGAGCGCTGTGCAAAGCCCCTTAGAGGCAAGATCACAAAAACCCTGTAAGGTAGGGGCTGCTACCAACCTTTCACAGATGAGTAAACTAAGATACGGGAAGGTTAAGTCACTTCCCCAACGAATGACAGCACTTGATTTGAACGTGGTTTTTCTGGCCTCCTTTCCCCCTCCATGGCTTCTCCATATGCTCAGTTTTGCCCCTCTTGCCCTGAACGTGCATTTGTTGTCAAAAAGCAATTTTATTGCTGAAACATCTTTGTTTTAAAGGGAAAAATGCTGTCTGCACGCCATTGTCAGCTTTGCTGTGGTAATACGTTGTCACAAGCAGAAGGGACTCAGGAAGTACCTGCTAATTCTGCAGGCCTAGAGTTAGGGGGAGTGCAGCACTCACAAGAAGGAAGTGAAATGACCCTCACCCTCAAGGAGGTGATGACCTTGTCCAGGACACACAAAGAAAGCGTAGAATGATTATGAAAAGCTAAATTCCATTTGAGTGCAATAGAACGTTCCCTAGATAAATAACATAACTGGTCACTTGCCTCGTCTTTCTTTAAGCCAGAGGATGCTCTTCACCTATAATAGCGGAAATGAGGAAAGATCATTTCTCATTATTAAAAAGCTGATTCTGTTGGTTAAATTTTTTTCTCAGCTCATTAAAATTACCACCATGAATAGGAATGTTATTAAGACCTGCTCTCAGCATTTCCCCTTTTCTGTTGGATTAGTTTTTACCTAGAGGTTTAGATATTAGCCATGAGTTCTCTCTCATTACTTGTTGGAACCTTACTCTCTAGTCTGTGGTAAATAATAATGAAAACAATAACGGACAATTATCCAGAATTTACTATGTGCCAAGCGCTCTACCTAATATTATCTTAAGTCTTACAAAAATCCTTAGAAGTAAGTAGGTGATGTTTTTTTCTCTCCATTTTATGCAAGAGGAAATGGAGACTCAGAGAAGTGAAATAACTTGTCCAAGGTCACCTGACTGGGACATGGTAGAGCCAATACTCCAATGCAGCTTGTCTCACTCCAAAGACTGCGGTCTCTCCACTGCAAGAGAACATGTCTCATAACGAGACTGGCCCTAGAAAAAGCTCTCATTCTGTTCTCCAGTTACTCCAGTATCATCTTATTGTTTGAGACACATTTCTGGGTACACCAAGGTATGCAGACATGGAGGGACCACGGGCCTGCTGTCAGAAAAACGATGGATTAAAAAGGTGGCTTGTTCTTCAGGGAAAAGAGAAACAGCGAGGGTGAACTTCAACATGTGTAGAGGGCAAATTCTCATCAAATATGGCTCTATCGAAATGCTGTACAATATGCAGTGTCAGAATTGGGATTTACTCACCGTGCTGGAGTGCAGTATTCAGCTGCGGGCCAGTTCTTAATCACCTCAGGCCAGTTGACCTTCTACCTTAAAACCTTGGCTCACAAAATACCTGCTGACCTAAATCCCGGAATGACAAAACCTTCATTACATAGTGAGAACTGACTTAAAGGCACATGAAGAGAAAGTCTTACCCAACTGGGTTGGGTCGCTCTCAAGAGATTGTTCTATGTGACTTTCACAAGGAATGAGATTGCAGGAAGTGGTCCACTTCCCTCCAGAAGCATGAAGAAGGAGGTCTCGGGAATTTGTGTGGTCTGTTCTGTGTAGGAAATTCCATACTGTGCTTTGGTTAGGTGCTTAGCTATCAGTTTTTTAAAGCATCTTTTCTGTGCCAGGCACTTCAGATTTATTATTGCTATTCTTCCCAACCCATGAGGTAGGTGTCATCAGCCTTGCAGGACATGATGGGGATACTGGTGTATAGCGATGGGAAATAACTTCTTCAGAATCATATAGCTAATACGTGTCTTAATTGGGGTTTGTAGCCTAGTCTTTTTATCTCCCAAGCCTGATATCCTCTACTGCACTGTGTTGCCTTAGCTCGTCCTATACCCTGACCCCTGACTCCCTCTTTCAGGTGTAAGACCTGAGAAAAAGCTCAGCACCATATTTTTCTTGTTTTGCTTTGCTTTTGTTTTTTTTCCAAATTGATGTATAGTCGATTTATAATATTTGTTAGTTTCAGGTGTACAGCAAAATGATTCAGTTATATATATATATTTTTAATTAATTAATTAATTTTTATTTTTGGCTGCGTGGGGTGTTCGTTGCTGCGCGTGGGCTTTCTCTAGTTGCGGCGAGCGGGGGCTACTCTTCATTGCGGTGCGCGGGCTTCTCATTGCGGTGGCTTCTCTTGTTGTGGAGCACGGGCTCTAGGCGCACAGTCTTCAGGCGCACAGTCTTCAGTAGTTGTGGCACGCAGGCTCAGTAGTTGTGGCTCGCGGGCTCTAGAGCGCAGGCTCAGTAGTTGTGGCGCACGGGCTTAGTTGCTCCATGGCATGTGGGATCTTCCTGGACCAGGGCTCGAACCCATGTCCCCTACATTGGCAGGCGGATTCCAAACCACTGTGCCCCCAGGGAAGTCCCAGTTATATACTTTTTTCTGATTGTTTTTCATTATGGTTTATGTCAGGACATTGAATACAGTTGCCTGTGCTATACAGTAGGTCCCTGTTTTTTATGTGTTTTATATATAGTTATGTGTATCTGTTAATCCCAGACTCCTAATTTATCCCTCCCCCCCTTCCCCTTTGGTAGCCTTAAGTGTGTTTTCTATGTCTGTGAGTCTGTTTATGTTTCGTAGATAAGTTCATTTGTGTCATATTTTAGATTCCACATATAAGTGATAACCAGCGGTATTTGTCTTTCTCTGTCTGGCTTACTTCACTTAGTATGATTTTCTCCAGGTCCATCCATGTTGAAGAGCTCAGCAGTATCTTGTCCACTGCTGGTAAGAGTTGCTGTTTAGAGAAAGACTACAGAAATCTGTCACCTCTCAGCAGAGTGCACGTACCCAGTGCATCCATTGGGAGACTTCCCTTGTGGATTTCCCACATCCTGGTTGAAACGTTGGTATCAGCAGTAGGCAAGGGGTTGAACAAACGGTCATCCCTGAGATTTGTCACATGCTCTTCTCCTTTGTTCCCTATATGAACATCTACTAAGTGCAGGTCATTTTTCCTGCAGTGCTTCCTTAAGTGGGAGAATGCTTCTAACCCATACTTTTCCTCATGGAACCACTAGACCTTGAAGCAGCCTTAACTGGTCGTGCCATGTGCTGCCCGCTAAGAAAGGGAAAGCGGTGATGCAGAGTTCTGGGAGTTCCGTGATCCTGAGGTGGGGTCTATACAGATAGAAAACCCCCGTTGTTAGGTTATCCGGCTTTGGGTACTCCCAGTGAGAGCTCCGGGGTTCCACTCATGCTCTGGATTTTTGTGCCCGCTTTGGAATGCAGTGATCTTGTGCACTAAAGGTGGACCCCTTTTTAGGGTAGTCTGTCTGAAATGCAAGGAGGTTATAGGGACACACATGTTCATATTGGGGTTATTTGCTCCTTCTTTTCTTCTCTCTTGGTGCGAGCACATTCCCCCAGGTTACGTGCAGGTCCTCTACTTGGGACCTGAATGGAGCAGGAACTGTCTCAGTTTAATTCTCCCAGAGACCTGCCATTGCCCACACAGCACTGTGGACACAGCCCTTCCCCAAAACACAAAGCCCCAAGAGAAGTGAAACGTGCCCCTTGTGGTCACTAGTTGGGATTCAAAGAAGGTGTGAACACACGCACATACGCATGCACACACACCACTAGTTAAAATACTTTATTGAGGAAAAACACAAGCAAAGAAGTAGTAGAGCTCCCACGGTCCCTCTACTGGAGCCCTTTCTAGAATACATCCAGCCCGCAAAGCCCAGCTTAATCACAGCCTTCTATGGGATAATGTGGGCTCAATGAGGCCATTCATACAGGGAGCACCTTTGTCTAGCAGGCTGCCTCAGGCTGTGAACAAAATCTACTTCTTTTCATGCAATAAGGAACAAAGGGCATTTCAAAAAGTAGGAGTTATAGGCACTGCCAGCCAGTAACTTTTCTGTTTTGTTCCCTCCTCAGCCATTTTCCCTCTGAAATCTCTTGATTTTTTTCTGAGAAGGTAGCATTTTTGGATTCATGTTAGATTTGTGAACTGGGTCAGTAAATTTCTAATTGGCATGCATGGTCACCTGTTCACTTAGTGGATAATTGGTTAAATATACCCAGAATATTTACTGAAGGAGGAGAAAAATCCCCAAAGCGCATCAGAATAGTTCGGGAGCCTTTGCTTCTAGTGCAGCATTTTCTTTGAGAGCAGTTACTGGTGTCTTAAAAGAGATCTGTCTCCCTTCCCAATTAGGACTCCATTTAAACATACACCCTTTATTTCATCCCTACTAAATAGAGCTTTATTATATAGAGACCACAGGCCTAGCACTGTGGTCAAGAAATACTCAGTAAATATTTATCATTACAACTAACCTATTCCAATAACAAATCTGATACTCTGGTTTAAACCTGCCATTTGCTGGATTCTAGGCAGCAAATGTCTGATGATGCTTCCAGTCACCATTAACAGAATTGATGTATTTGTCATTAGGTATTTATTGTCTTGCACAGACCAGGGGCGGTGCTGGTTATTAGGCACATCACTGATGAGAGGTACTATCTCTGCCCTTGAGGAAGAAAGACTAGCATGAACGGCTGACTTCGAACTATCAGTTAGCTCTTGTTGTCTTTTAAATCACCCTAAAATATCGTGGTTTGAAATAGGAAAAAATTTATTCTTTCTCCTAGTCAATAGGGTGGCTAGGTCTGTTATAGGTAGCCTATAGGTTCTGTTTATCTTTCCTGAGCTCACTCATACATTTATGGTCAGCTTGTGAGCCGGGTTCTAGGATGGGCTTGTCAAGGACAACTTCACTTTCCTCCACATGTCTTTCACTGACGTCCCATGAATCCGTTTTTATATTTCATTCATTTATTCATTTAACCCTTATTGAGCAACGTTTCTGTGTCTCAGACACTATGTGGACCTGCCTTTAAATTGCTCAGGAATGAGTTCTAGGCTGGCGGCAGACATTTAAAACTTAGCAGCCTGTGGGTGGTGGTAAAAGCATCAGAGCAGAGGCGATCATCTAGGGAGGAAGAGGAGGCAGAGAAGGTGATCTGGAAGCGAAGGGACTCCTCAGGAGTGAGAGAAGGAAAAGCAGGAGAAGAAGGTACTAAGGAAGCCAAGGGGGTCAGAGCTTCAGGAAATAATCAGTAGAGCAGACTGCAGGAAGGAGGTAATTGAATGCAAGCTTCTCATATGTCCCTCTTAAAATCTGGACTTCGTAGCCCAGTTCATTTCAGTATAGAACAAATGTCTCCCCACTTCTCACACCTTATTAGACTTCTTGTAAATAACTAGCATAAATCATTGAAATGAGTTTGGTTAGAATGACCCTTGATAGAAGGAGTGATGACTAATCACACACTGCCTAACTGCTAAAGAAAGAGTAGGTCTTTGTAAAGATGTCATTGATTTTTCTTCTCCACAGTGCATCTAAAGTTTAAGTCTTTGCCAGGACTGATTTATTCTTTTGTTGTTTGTCCTTTTTAATATAGTTAAGCTTGCTCGATATTTTTTAATAGCCTAAAAATATTGGACCACTGAGAATTCAAATTAAAAGTAAATTGCCTCTTGAGTTCAGTATTTTCAAACTGACATTCTTTGAAGTTGTATTAATATGCTGCAATCAAGGATGACATTATGTGAGTTTCCAATAAAGCAAGTTTTCTGCCAACTTTACAAACATGTGCACTCTTGCTAGACGATGGAAATTGATTCCTTGTCTAACAGAGAGGGTCTCTTGCTGAATCAAAGAGCTAGCATATAAAAAGAACAGATACACAGTTTTGCGGTGAAGAACTGTTGAGATGACAATATAGAGTCCATGTAATTGCGCTGAGTTTTCATCTAGGATTTACGAATTTACATCTCAAGGAAATATGAACTTAACCGTGCAAAACTGGATGAAAGTTTTCTGTACAGGGTGTCCCCTTGTCCAAGGTCAAGTAACTCTTCTAGTGGCCTCAAAAAAGGAAAGAAGCTTTGTTTTTTCAGGATGAGAAAATAAAAAATTAGTTAACTTCTCATAGTGTAAGGTGGTCCGGAGAATTGGGGGGAAAATTCTTTTTGAAGGAAGTCTTGTAGTTGGATTACCCCTTAATTAAAACTACATTAGGCTACTACCCATTTCTAAACTAAGACCAGAGGCTACAGCTGCTAGACTCTTGGCTCAGTACCCTTTTTACCAAGACAGCAAAATGTCATGGTAGAAAAGGATGCATTCATGCGCCAACCTCTAACAACATATTTTCCCCCTATGCCTATCCAGTACGACTCTCCTGTGTCTCAATTAAATCTGTGCTGAGGCAGTATCCTGTACCTTAAAATGTAGGTTGGGGTCTCCGTGGTGGAACCTGAAAGCTAACCAAGGAGACTATATATTCCTTTGGCTTGTGAAACTTTTTGATATCCTGTCATCCTTTTTTCACCTGTCTGCTGGCCTCAAGAAAGGGCTTTGCAAAGAAAGGAATAATATCTCTGCAAGTAGGGGGAAGAGGTTAGACTTAACACACAATCTGAACTTTGTCTTCTCTCCTGTTTAGTTCTATTCCTGTGTGGGGTAGAGGAGTGGGGACGGAAAATCGGAAATGGACCTGTTTCCCTAGAATGCTCCAAGGGGTAGTGTGTATCATCTTTATGCAATGGTGCCTAATTCGTTTGTACATAGAGGAGTTCATCAAATCAACCAACACATTCAGATCCTTGATAATGAATAACATTGGGTTATAAATGACACCAAATTAACATGGGAAACACAAGTGAGAACTAAAACCCAGGGAGCATAATTGTTCATGCTTCTTTCCTGCTGTAAAAATCGGTTGACATACCTTTTTTTCCTTCAGTCGGTCAGTTCCAGGCCCCATGTTGGGCTAGAATAAGGTTTCTCAACCTCAGCACTATTGACCTTTGGGGCCAGATCATTCTTTTTTTTTTTTTTTATCATCTTTATTGGAGTATAATTGCTTTACAATGGTGTGTTAGTTTCTGCTGTATAACAAAGTGAATCAGCTATACATATACATATATCCCCATATCTCTTCCCTTCCCACTTGCGTCTCCCTCCCACCCTCCCTATCCCACCCCTCTAGGTGGTCACAAGGCACCGAGCTGATCTCCCTGTGCTATGCGGCTGCTTCCCACTAGCTGTCTATTTTACATTTGGTAGTGTATATATGTCCATGCCACTCTCTCACTTTGTCCCAGCTTACCCTTCCCCCTCCCCGTGTCCTCAAGCCAGATCATTCTTTGTTGTCAGGGGCTATCCTGAACATGGTGGGGTGTTGAGCAGATACCTGGACTCTATGCAGTAGATAGTAGTAGCAGCGTCTCAGCTGGCCCCCCGCCCCCCTGAGTTATGACAACACAAAATATCTCCAGACATTGCCACGTGTCTCATGAAAAGAGACATCACCCTGTTAAGCACCCCTTGGCTGTATAATAACTATGCCAATCAGGAAGCTATGGTCTGAGAATTACTCTTTCTTTAAGAGACATTCATAATGCTTCTGTTGAATCACCACCAATGCCCTGCTTCCTTGGATTACTAAGGTCATAATTTCAATTTAATCCAAATTCTGCCTCCCAATCCTTCCCTCATCCCCCCAAAAGCTTTTTTTTTTTTCCATTAATTTTATATTTGGGTTTTTTCCCATGGTTGGCTTACCAGCTTATAAGTGCAAGTTTTTTTTCCTTTATTTTTTAACAGAAGTATAGTTGATTTAAAATGTTGCGTTAGTTTTAGGTGTACAGCAAAGTGATTCAGTTATACATATGTATATATATGTATATACATATATATGTAAATCTATCTTTTTTTTATAAATCTATTTTTTAGATTCTTTTCCATTATAGAAGATATTGAATATAGTTCCCTGTTCTATATATTAGGCCCTTGTTGGTTATCTATTTCATATATAGTAATGTGTATATGTTAATTCCAAACTCCTAATTTATCCCTCCCTGCCAAAAGCTTTTTAAGTTATCTAAACTATTTATAAGACTTTCCAGTAGAGCTCAATGCAACGATTTCGCAGAAGAGAGCTGAGAGCTCTGGTTCAATGAGTCCTTCCCTAGTCATTGTTTCCCCCTTGTGTGTACTATAGGAGATCTGGAGAAGTATGACAGAGTTCCTTCCTTCCAGGAGCTTAGTGTCAAAACGCCCACACGGGAAAAGTAATGTCAGTCAGTTTGTGTCCAGGGCCCAGGCTCAAGCATAATCTCCTTCACCAAGCTCTTTTTTTTTTTTTTTTAATTTATTTATTTATTTATTTTTGGCTGTGTTGGGTCTTCGTTTCTGTGCGAGGGCTTTCTCTAGTTGTGGCAAGCGGGGGCCACTCTTCATCGCGGTGCGCGGGCCTCTCACTATCGCGGCCTCTCTTGTTGCGGAGCACAGGCTCCAGACGTGCAGGCTCAGTAGTTGTGGCTCACGGGCCTAGTTGCTCCGCGGCATGTGGGATCTTCCCAGACCAGGGCTCGAACCCGTGTCCCCTGCATTGGCAGGCAGATTCTCAACCACTGCGCCACCAGGGGAGCCCCACCAAGCTCTTTTCATTGCAGTCCTTTGAGAAAGCTTCCCTCTGTTCACTCTCTTTCTTCAGCAGAGCTGATGATGAGCACAGATGAAAGTATTCTTCAGTGTTTTCTTTTGCCTGTTTTCATATCTAGTTCAAAATTCAAAAGCTTAGGATATTAAACCTAACCATTGAGAATGAACTCACACAGGCCAGGTACCTATCACTATGCCAGGCACTGGGCTAGTTGCTTCCTTCAGAGTATTTAGTTCTTAAAACATCCCTAAAAATTATCTTTCACTTTTCCCTACATCCTCTTGGTTCCATGAGATCAGGAAAAAGGAATTTTGTGAAGCCTTGCATAATATTTTAAAGGACAAACAGGAATTCAACTCATCCAAGTTAAGAGAAATCAGTCCTCTGAAGGATAATCAAAGAACAGAATTAAATTTACCTCTCAGCTAATTTAATAGATTTTGATTTGTTCTTTTCAAAAGCAGCTTCAATTTATCTGGTTCCTGTTTTTAGCTTTGCTTTTATTCCCTTATCATAGTAAAGCGCTCTCAGTGAGTTATGTAACTTGAACAAGGTCCATTCCTTCGTTGGGTCTCCATATCCTTATGTGTTTAAATGGGAAAAAAATGGATTGAATGGGGGCTGAATTGACTTCTTGTTCTATGTATCTCAGTGGTTCAAAATAAGACTTAGTTTGTTGCTAGGTTCCTAACAACTTTATGCACAGTCAGAATGAATGGAAATTGGAATAATGGATATGGTTGAAGTCTGATTTCATAGAAGTTCCAAGTGTTTGCTGCCTTCAGCTGGGTGGTTCAATGTTCAAAAAGTTCGAGGACTTCGTGGCCAAATGGTGATGGCCATGGGCTTCTCCTTTTCCAGATTCTTGCTGAAACTGGTAATCTTGATTCTGGGCAGCTTTAAGAAGAGGAATGTCTTTTGGTCTTGTTTATGGTTTCCTTTGCTGTGCAAAAGCTTTTAAGTTTCATTAGGTCCCATTTGCTTATTTTTGTTTTTATTTCCATTGCTCTAGGAGGTGGGTCAAAAAGGATCTTGCTGTGATTTATGTCATAGAGTGTTCTTCCTATGTTTTCCTCTAAGAGTTTTATAGTGTCTGGCCTTACATTTAGGTCTTTAATCCATTTTGAGTTTATTTTTGTGTATGGTGTTAGGGAGTGTTCTAATAATCTAAGAAAAAAAAAAAAGGTCATGAAGAACCTAGGGGCAAGATGGGAATAAAGACACAGACCTACTAGAGAATGGACTTGAGGCTATGGGGAGGGGGAAGGGTAAGCTGGGACAAAGTGAGAGAGTGGCATGGACATATATACACTACCAAACGTAAAATAGATAGCTAGTGGGAAGCAGCCGCATAGCACAAGGGAGATCAGCTCGGTGCTTTGTGACCACCTAGAGGGGTGGGATAGGGAGGGTGGGAGGGAGGGAGACGTAAGAGGGAAGAGATATGGGAACATATGTATATGTATAACTGATTCACTTTGTTATAAAGCAGAAACTAACACACCATTGTAAAGCAATTATACTCCAATAAAGATGTTAAAAAAAAAAAAAAAGAGGAATGGCCCAGGCTGTGTTTATTTCAAACATTTGTTAGTATGATCAAATTACTTAAGTAACTTGCCCAATATCACACCATTAGAAAATGGAGGAATTGAGGTTCAAACCCAAATTGTCTTGCCTGAGCTGTACTCTACTTTCTCTGCAAGCGAGGCTCTCAGGACCGCCTTGAGGAGGCTTAGGAGTTAACCATGCTTTTCCTTGGTGACCTTAACTCTTCCTTTTAGTGCCTCTAAACTTGACTTCAGAGACCTGATGCTGTCACGATCCTGATGAGTAGAACCTCCCATTTGGTACCCTTTGGTGGAGAAGTGCTTTGGAGCAAGGAGGATCCCCTTAGCACAGAAAGTCAGAGCTGGGGGTGAGGGGGATCAGCTGTTTGGTAGACTAGCACCCAAGCCACTGCACTTCACACCTCTGTTTCCTGACTCAGGATCCTAGGTATCAAGCTTCACATCGCTCCTCAGCCTAATGTCCCTCAACTTGGGGCTGTCCCATCTACTCCCACGTTTACCTAGTTCTGTGGGAAGTTGAATTAACAACCCACATTCTCTTGGAATAGAAACTATTCCTGGGTGAGTGTTAGGTACAAGGGTGGGATACTTATTCATCTAACTAAAAGGGTAGAGTTTTCCAAATTACCCAGTTGTCTTTTAGGTGGTAGCCTGTTGTTCGTAGAATCAGCTCCCCTCTCCTGTGAGCACTGCAGCTGCTCTAATAGTCCTCCACCTACTTTGGATGCTGATGTTTTGGATGATAGAGGAGTTTAATGAATGGTTAGAAAAGCGGAGTGATATGCCTGTGTGAAAAGAAGTGGGGGAACCTTGTGGAATATTGCCTCAAGCAGGGCCTCCAGCTCATCTCTCCTCACCCCTGTCCACCGCACCTGGCCTTGGATCAGGAGCAGCAAGTACCATAGCCGCCGTTTCTTTGAAGGCCCAGTCTAAGCCAAGTACATGTCAAGTTTCTCTAATCTCTATTTAAATCCTGTAATGTAGCTATTTTATCCCAATTTCATACATGAGGTAACTGAGGCTCACAGAGTTTAGTTGAGGCAGGACTAGGAATCTAGGAGGTGTGAAAAACACAGTTCGATTTGAACTTTGAACTCTTTAAGCGATCTAAATCAGCCTTTGGATAGATTGGCTCCTCTATCTGGGGTATCACCTAGGTTGGTGACTTAAACTGTTGCTCAAGATGTGACTAAGTTTCAATTTATCTTCTCTATTTACAAAATAATTACTAGTCACATAAAACACTGCTTCAGTAAATCTCTTGTTAGCTATAAAAATGGTAGCCGCATAAATGGGCATTCAGATGTGTTTGTCCATAAATAGAAAACCTGGTTCATTGAGTATCTTCATTTCTGAACGTTCTTCTTTAACTTGGGGTCTTTCGCTTTTCTTTTAATGTGGGCAACACTGCCCATCTCTGTAAATTTGAAATTGGTCAGGTTCAAAAGCCTTCAAAGCCTCGCTCAACTCCGACCTCGGCTTTTGCCTTCCTGGATCTCTTCCCAACGCTCCCCCTGCTCCAGACACTTTTGGAATCAATCCCTCCCCATTGATTTCAAAGCACTTTGTTGAGGCCCTCCATTTTAGATCTTATCACTGCCTGCCTAAGATTCAAGGGTTTCATCTTTCCATAGAGGGCAGGACCCACATCTTCTTCCTTGAACACCATACGTACCCGATACAGGTGTGTCAACTGAAGATGCAATGCTGATGTTTTAGAAATGAGGCTGAGTGTCATATCAAGGAAATAGGAACCTGTGTTACCTCTTAATGCACAAAAGTATACTTCTCAGAATTGGAAAATACTGGGTGTTACACATCACTGTTAAGGGCATGTTTGTCTTACTAGTAAAAGGCTTTCACAGATCATGTTGCACAATTAGGTCTGTCTCTCGAGTGTTGTTTTACCTTAACGGAAATTTTCAAATGCAGAGTGAACAATAGATTCATTGCTTGATCAAGGCAATTAGCCTCCACATAGAGTTTGCTTGCAGGTTATTGCAGGTTAAAAAGGTTTGGTTTGCTGATTGTATTTTTCTGTATTTTTAATCCCGAGCTGTGAGAATCCATTCATACATATCATTTTCTCCTAGTGTCTTCTGCTGGGTGCAGTTACCTGCAGCATATACTGCTCTACGTTGATATCCTGCAGGTCCTTCCAAATCTGTCTTTGCCAGTGCGTTAATGAGAGACAGCTAGTGGATTGGAAAGAACACCAAACTCATGTTCAACAAACCTGGGTTTCAGTCCTACCTCTGACACTCACTGGATGATTGGGGCAAGTGAGGGTAAAATAGAGACAATAGTAGGATCAAAATTTACAGGGCTCTCTTGAGGACTGATTGACCACAGTGCCTGAAACATAGCAAGTGATTAATAATGGTGAAGTATTTTTCTTTTATTATTAGGTCCCATTTGTTTATTTTTGTTTTTATTTTCATTACTCTAGGAGGTGGATCAAAAAAGATCTTGCTGTGATTTATGTCAAAGAGTGTTCTTCCTATGCCTTCCTCTAAGAGTTTTATAGTGTCCAGTCTTACAGTTAGGTCTCTAATCCATTTTGAGCTTATTTTTGTGTATGGTGTTAGGGAGTGTTCTAATTTCATTCTTTTACCTGTAGCTGTCCAGTTTTCCCAGCACCACTTATTGAAGAGACTGTCTTTTCTCCACTGTATATCCTTGCCTCCTTTGTCATAGATTAGTTGACCATAGGTGCGTGGGTTTATCTCTGGGCTTTCTATTCTATTCCATTGATCTATATTTCTGTTTTTGTGCCAGTACCATTGTCTTGATAACTGTAGCTTTGTAGTATAGTCTGAAGTCAAGGAGTCTGATTTCTCCAGCTCCGTTTTTTTCCCTCAAGACTGCTTTGGCTATTCGGGGTCTTTTGTATCTCCATACAAATTTTAAGATTTTTTGTTCTAGTTCCTTAGAAAATGCCATTGGTAATTTGATAGGGATTGCATTGAATCTGTAAATTGCTTTGGGTAGTATAGTCATTTTCACAATATTGATTCTTCCAATCCAAGAGCATGGTATATCTCTCCATCTGTTTGTATCATCTTTAATTTCTTTCATCAGTGTCTTATAGTTTTCTGCATACAGGTCTTTTGTCTCCTTAGGTAGGTTTATTCCTAGGTATTTTATTCTTTCTGTTGTAGTGGTAAATGGGAGTGTTTCCTTAATTTCTCTTTCAGTTTTTTCATCATTAGTGTATAGGAATTCCAGAGATTTCTGTGCATTAATTTTGTATCCTGCAACTTTACCAAATTCATTGATTAGCTCTAGTAGTTTTCTGGTGGCATCTTGAGGATTCTCTATGTATAGTATCATGTCATCTGCAAACAGCAACAGTTTTACTTCCTCTTTTCCAATTTGTATTCCTTTTATTTCTTTTTCTTCTCTGATTGCCATGGCTAGGACTTCCAAAACTATGTTGAATAATAGTGGCAAGAGTGGACATCCTTTTCTTGTTCCTGATCTTAGACGAAATGCTTTCAGCTTTTCACCATTGAGAAGGATGTTTGCTGTGGGTTTGTCATATATGGCCTTTATTATGTTGAGGTAGGTTCCCTCTCTGCCCACTTTCTGGAGAGTTTTTATCATAAATGGGTGTTGAATTTTGTCAAAAGCTTTTTCTGCATCTACTGAGATGATCATATGGTTTTTATTCTTCAATTTGTTAATACAGTGTATCACATTGATTGATTTGCGTATATTGAAGAATCCTTGCATCCCTGGGATAAATCCCACGTGATCGTGGTGTATGACCCTTTTAATGTGCTGTTGGATTCTGTTTGCTAGTATTTTGTTGAGGATTTTTGCATCTATATTCATCAGTGATATTGGTCTGTAATTTTCTTTTTCTGTAGTATCTTTGTCTGGTTTTGGTATCAGGGTGATGGTGGCCTCATAGAATGAGTTTGGGCGTATTCCTTCCTCTGCAATTTTTTGGAAGAGTTTGAGAAGGGTGGGTGTTAGCTCTTCTCTAAATGTTTGATAGAATTCAGCTGTGAAGCCATCTGGTCCTGGACTTTTGTTTGTTGGAAGATTTTTAATCACAGTTTCAATTTCATTACTTGTGATTGGTCTGTTCCTATTTTCTCTTTCTTCCTGGTTCAGTCTTGGAAGGCTATACCGTTCTAAGAATTTGTCCATTTCTTCCAGGTTGTCCATTTTATTGGCATAGAGTTGCTTGTAGTAGTCTCTTAGGATGCTTTGTATTTCTGCCGTGTCTGTTGTAACTTCTCCTTTGTCATTTCTGATTTTATTGATTTGAGTCCTCTCCCTCTTTTTCTTGATGAGTCTGGCTAATGGTTTATCAATTTTGTTTATCTTCTCAAAGAACCAGCTTTTAGTTTTATTGGTCTTTGCTATTGTTTTCTTTGTTTCTATTTCATTTATTTCTACTCTGATCTTTATGATTTCTTTCCTTTTACTAACTTTGGGTTTTGTGTGTTCTTCTTTCTCTAGTTCCTTTAGGTGTAAGGTTAGATTGTTTATTTGAGATTTTTCTTGTTTCTTGAGGTAGGCTTGTATAGCTATAAACTTCCCTCTTAGAACTGCTTTTGTTGCATCCCATAGATTTTGGGTCGTCGTGTTTTCATTATCATTTGTTTCTAGGTATTTTTTGATTTCCTCTTTGACTTCTTCAGCGATCTCTTGGTTATTAAGTTGTGTATTGTTTAGCCTCCATATGTTTGTAGTTTTTTACAGATTTTTTCCTGTAATTGATATTTAGTCTCATAGCGTTGTGATTGGAAAAGATACTTGATACGATTTCAATTTTCTTAAATTTACCAAGGCTTGATCTGTGCCCCAAGATATGATCTATCCTGGAGAATGTTCCATGAGCACTTGAGAAGAAAGTGTATTCTGTTCTTTTTGGATGGAATGTCCTATAAATATCAATTAAGTCCATCTTGTTTAATGTATCATTTAAAGCTTGTGTTTCCTTATTTATTTTCATTGTGAATGATCTGTCCGTTGGTGAAAGTGGGGTGTTAAATTCCCGTACTATGATTGTGTTACTGTTGATTTCCCCTTTTATGCCTTTTAGCATTTGCCTTTTGTGTTGAGGTGCTCCTGTGTTGGGTGCATAAATATTTACAATTGTTATATCTTCTTCTTGGATTGATCCCTTGATCATTATGTGGTGTCCTTCTTTGTGTCTTGTAAATGGTCTTTATTTTAAAGTCTATTTTGTCTGATAGGAGAATTGCTACTCCAGCTTTGTTTTGATTTCCATTTCCATGGACTATCTTTTTCCATCCCCTCACTTTCAGTCTGTATGTGTCCCTAGGTCTGAAGTGGGTGTCTTGTAGACAGCATATATACAGGTCTTGTTTCTGTATCCATTCAGCCAGTCTATGTCTTTTGGTTGGAGCATTTAATCCATTCACATTTAAAGTAATTATCGATATGTATGTTCCTATGTTCTTAATTGTTTTGTGTTTGTTATTGTCAGTCTTTTCCTTCTCTTGTGTTTCCTGCCTAGAGAAGTTCCTGTAGCATTTGTTGTAGAGCCGGTTTGGTGGTGCTGAATTCTCTTAGCTTTTGCTTGTCTGTAAAGCTTTTGGTTTCTCCATTGAATCTGAATGAGATCCTTGCTGGGTAGAGTAATTTTGGCTGTAGGTTCTTCCCTTTCATCACTTTAAATATACTGTGCCACTCCCTTCTGGCTTCTAGAGTTTCTGCTGAGAAATCAGCTGTTTGCCTTATGGGAGTTCCCTTATATGTTATTTGTCATTTTTCCCTTGTTGCTTTCAATAATTTTTCTTTGTCTTTAATTTTTGTCAATTTGATTACTATGTGTCTCGGCGTGTTTCTCCTTGGGTTTATCCTGTATGGGATTCGCTGCGTTTCCTGGACTTGGGTGGCTATTTCCTTTCCCATGTTAGGGAAGTTTTCGACTATAATCTCTTCAAATATTTTCTCTGGTCCTTTCTCTCTCTCTTCTCCTGCTGGGACCCCTATAATGTGAATGTTGTTGCGTTTAATGTTGTCCCAGAGGTCTCTTAGGCTGTCTTCATTTCTTTTCATTCTTTTTTCTTTATTCTGTTCCACAGCAGTGAATTCTACCATTCTGTCTTCCAGGTCACTTATCTGTTTTTCTGCCTCACTTATTCTGCTATTGATTCCTTCTAGTGTATTTTTCATTTCAGTTATTGTATTGTTCATCACTGTGTGTTTGTTATTTAATTCTTCTAGGTGTTTGTTCTTTAATTCTTCTAGGTCTTTGTTAAACATTTCTTGTATCTTCTCGATCTTTGCCTCCATTCTTTTTCCGAGGTCCTGGATCATCTTCACTATCATTATTCTGAATTCTTTTTCTGGAAGGTTGCCTATCTCTACTTCATTTAGTTGTTTTTCTGGAGTTTTATCTTGTTCCTTAATCTGGTACATAGCCCTCTGCCTTTTCATCTTTTCTATCTTTCTGTGAATGTGGTTTTTGTTCCACAGGCTGCAGGATTGTAGTTCTTCTTGCTTCTGCTGTCTGCCCTCTAGAATAATGGTGAAGTTTTTTTATCACTGTTAATGATGATGAAGATGCAGCTCTGGGTGAGTCTTTTAACTTATCAGGCCACCCTTAATCCAATCCAGCCATTGCCGTATATAAATGGTCCTTCAGAGTCCTCATCAGGTTTTAGCCCCTGTCCCAAGCTACGTATTGGGACCCATTTTACATGATGCTTCCAGACTGGTACCTGAGTATCACATATTCTGTGCCTGGCACTTAATAAATGTTAGTTGTTCTTATTGTTGTTAAAATTGACTTTAAGGCAGCATTTCCAAATATGTTACCCGAATGAAATGCTCCCCTAGGAAAGGTCGCAAGAGTAAAACTGTTTGAGAAACAGCTGTTTGCCATCTCCCTGCCCTGGAGATTTGCACTACACATTAGAATATTAAAGACTCTGAAGAGTCCTATATCATTCTTCTTTTATGCATATGAAATTGTTTTTGCACTTACAAAGAACCTCCCCATAGTACAAGCTCTTCTATTCTTGCTGTCTTCATGTTTATATCAGCGACTTGTATCACTCTCCTACTCTCTTTCCACATCAGGAAAGACCTTCAATAGACAGGGGCTATGAAGTTGCAGTCACTGCGATCAGGCCACCAGGACCATACGACATGCTGATCTGTTCCTTAGAAGTTTCCGGGTGGTTGGTATTCAATGCCATTTTCTAGTTCATGTACAAGTTCTTACAGAATCACGACATGCTCTGGGAGTTAGGGTTAGACTTTTCCTTTGATACCAGCTGAATATTAAAATGTAGCCAACGATCAGGAGTGTAATCTTATATAGAGTAGGCTGTGGTGCCATATATACACCACCCATGCTACAGTTCTGTGTGTCACAAGCTTTGTGGCTTGCAGTTTAGTTTACTGTGTGTTAATATACCAGTGTACCAGCTTAGGGCCATAATGCCCATCTTGGGATAAAAGTTGCTTAAGGTATATAGCTGTGGAGCTAGGGTCTCTTGGGTCATAAGTAAATCCCACTTCAAATATTATTATTTGAGCATTTGAATTTGTAAAAGATGTAAAATGGGAGTAATCATTTATTTTATTAATGGATCCACTGCAAGGTTGCTTTGTAAGGCCTTTTGAAAGTATTTTTAAATAAGCATTGATTTATACACAACTTTCTAACATCAAACCATTTTATTAGATAAAGTGAGGGACAGCTGCCTTGGGCTATGTGGTTTGGTTCCTATGCGTCACAGCGTCCTTTGGATCTGATTCTTTTTTTGTTTCTGCATAGTCGGGCAGATCATGAAGAGGCTTTCATGACTAGAATATTCTGTGAAATATTACTATTCAGGTCTTTGCTTTTACCACTTGAGAAATTTGTACTTTAGACCTGTGTTTTTATGTTCTATATGCTGTGGAAAGGCACCGTTCTTTCGTTTTATTTTGGATGGATTTTGTTTGAACACTATAAATGACTTGCTGGGAAGTAGTTATTTAAGGGATGTGCCAACTTTTAGACCAGCCAGGTACCAGTAGTACATTTTAGACAACCTTTGTCTAATGGTATTCATTTAGCCTAAAAGAGGTAAGAGGTTTTCAGAAATAGCAAACTCATTTCCGAGAGCACCTAATGCTTTGGGCAAATCATCCTGAAAAAGGTCCTATCGGAAAAGGCACAGCCAAATATTTAAGAAAGGACAGGTGGCTAGAAAGGATCGTTATAAATCAGATAGCTGAACTGATGGGGACTGAAAGGATGTATTGCTGTTCAACCAGCAAAAGTGTTTCGTTAGGTGCTACTTCCATAACTGCCCTTACCCACAGTATGAGAACCACCATTGTGGGTCAGATTTTCTAGAAGCCCTCCCAGGTCGGCCCAGTGTAGCCAAACTCTTTCTTCATTTCCTGAAGAGTTAGAAACTCCCTGTTTAAGAAGCCAAGCAATTAATAATCCTGATGTGAGTTTGGCTGCCATCACGGAACCAAGTATACTGCAGAGCTTTGGACGCTACTGGTAGGAAACCTTGAGTTCAATTTTTGTCAGACTGCCTCTGAAAAATGTCATCTTATCTTCATAAGCTCAGAGTGAGCCTACCCAACAATAATATCAATTGCCTACATTTTTAGTGTATCCCATATGCCAATTACTGTGCTTTACATCCGTGATTTCATTTAATTCTCATTTTGCAGATGAGAAAACTGGTGCTTAGAAAGGTAACTTTCCTAAGGTCACAGGAAAGTAGAAGAACAGGGGCTCAAACTTGGGCAGAGTCCAGTGGTCA
This sequence comes from Balaenoptera physalus, assembly GCF_965194825.1. NCBI lineage: Eukaryota > Metazoa > Chordata > Mammalia > Artiodactyla > Balaenopteridae > Balaenoptera > Balaenoptera physalus. The sequence goes on along the minus strand of NC_138903.1, from coordinate 120,610,619 downwards.
AGTTCTTAACCATAGCAGTCCATTTTTGAAAGGGTTTTCATGCCTATGATGGGGCCTGGAAAGACAAAGGATAAGTTCCTTTTCCCTCTGGAACAAAAGCAAGAGGAAGCACTGAATTATTTTTTATGTAGCTGCACATTATGCAGCACCTCTCTGTGCCAGGTGCCATGCTAAAGCTTTACATGCATTATCTTTATAATCTCCCCAACAATATTGTAAGCTTGATCTTATTATTTGCCCCTAATTTTGAGATGAGAAAATGGAGACTTGGAGCATGAATTTGAATTTACGTGCCCAAGGTCAACTAGCTAGTAAATTGTGGAGCTGGGATTTGAACACATATCTGACTCCAAAGAACATGTTCCATAACTGCTCTGTATATATTGCCCTAATGAGCAACTCCTAAGACCATCAAAACAGTCATTTTGACCACCACATTTATCACTCACAACCGAGATCCTGCGGTGATGGGTAGGAGAAGGGGAAATGAGTTAAATGACAGGCCAGCCTTCCCATGGTCTTTTTCAGTGGGCCAAGAATCATCCTCTTCAAAGGAAGGCTTTGCTCAACTCCTTGGGCTAGTGTCCTCTCTGCATAAGAAGTGGATTGGCAGCTGCCTGTGTGGTGGAGGAAATGCACAAAAGGACAAAATGAGCACAAATATCGTTCTTAAGTACAAATCGAGTAGGGTGTATAATTCCCTTGCAATAAGTTGTAATAGTCTGCTTACCGAAGCAGAATGACAACATTCCTTTTCCTTTGGGGTTGTGCAGCCACAGGATAAGTGAAGGAAGGGATGAGTTAGACGTTTTTTTAACATGGAAAATCCTAACCACTTCTGATTCTTTCTCTTTGAAGGCCACATGTTATCATATTTCGGGCTCTTTGATTATGCTTAGACAGAATATAGGCAGAATTCCATGAAACTTGGTCTGTATCTATGGCCAAGATGTTTGACACAGATCTACTTTTAAGATGTACTTTTTATCACTAAGAATAAGAAGTTGTTTTTGTGATGCATCCTCAGTTATCTCTTAACTTTTGGCCTTCATAAGGTCAGTTTTTACAAAAAGTATCATCATGGGTCATGTCCTAATTTTTCTGATTATTTATACTCTGGGACATGGTAAGAGAAGAATTTCACCTTTTGATTCTTTACACTGAAAAATGAGTAGATAAAGTGCATCCGGGATAGGCAGCCTTGCACTGAAGTCATCAGGTCAGTTATGTAGCCTATTGTCTCCTGCTTTCTTCTCCGACAGCAGATGTCCTAAACCCATGCCACGTGCCTCAAGCCTCTGTACCATCTGAAGCGTACTATATCATCCTCCAGAGAAACACACACACACACACCCCCGAGATTATAGGAATTGGCTCATGTGATATGAAAGCCAAGAAGATCCACAATCTGCCATCTAGAAGCTGGAGAACCAGGCAAGCTGATGGTGTAATTCAGTCCAAGTTTGAAGGCCTAAGAACCAGGGGAACCAATGGTAGAAGTCACAATCTGAGTCCAAAGGCCCCAAAATCAGTGTGCATGGGGGAAGGGTCAATGCTATAAGTCCTCGTCAGAGCTGGAAGGCCCGAGAATCACGCGCCAGTGTAGGAGGGCCGGAGAAGACCGATGTCCCAGCCCTCGCTGAGAGCAAATTCACCTTTCCTTGGCCTGTTTGCTCTATTCAGGCCCTCGATGGATTGGATGATGCCCAAGGACACTGGGGAGAGCAATCTGCCTTACTCAGTCTATGGATTCAAATGCTAATCTCTTCCAGAAACACTCTCACAGACACACTTAGAAATAAGGTTTTACCAGCAATCTGAGAGTCCCTTAGCCCAGTCAAGTTGACACATAAAATTAACCATCTCACCTACTTAGCAGAGGAACTCCCAACACTGCAGAAAAAAGTCCAGGTGAACCCCCCTAGCTTCCCTCCTCTGCACCTTCAAACTTGTAGTCATTTGCAGTCACCCTCTGTCCCATTCTTCTCCTCACAGAAAACATCTCTTTTCTTGCCCAAAGTTTGTCCTTTCTACATGTGCTTTGGATCACATTCTTCCTGTCCCTTCCATGACCTTGATATCAATTAGTATTTCTCTTTCGCTTATATTTCTTGCTTCCCACTGGCTGGGCTGGCCTTTGGAATGTAAATATTCTCAGGTAGAGGAGCTCCTGAGACTGGTGCCTTTTGCTGCCAATTGGCATGGGTAGAGATCACAGGAAAATGAGTTACCGGTTCACTCCCATGCTTCAATCCCCTGCATAAAAATAAATTCATCAGTGACATTATCTGATCTCTATGAACATAATATGGTTCTCTGGAAACAGTGTGTATCACTGAACAATGTGTGTCACCAAACCTAGAACCTAGTGCTCAAAAATGGTGACATTTGTGGTCATGGTATTATTTATAGTACTTATAGTCGTAGTGGGAATAATTATACGGGGAATTGAACCAAAATACCTTCAAGGTGCCCTTTACTTGTCCAAGTACAAGTTTAGATTCTGTAATCTCCTGTCCCATCCTTTGTCACAGTGTTTAATATGTTTCAACTGTATCCAAACTCTCCCAATTTAATTTCCTCTCAAAGCCCCCCTTGTTCCAGGCTTACAGGCCCACTTGTCATTCCCCAGTCATGCTGTGGACTTTCATCCTCATGATTCTGTTCATGATGTTACTTCTGCTTCCCCTGCCTTTTCCCCTTCTCCCCGAGTGAGTCCTAGAATGGTGCACCTTGATCAGTGTTGGTTTCGTCATCCTCACACCGTGTATTGTTGCACATGGTATGTTCATTGTTGACCTGCTTTTCCGTCCTGCTCCACTTGGAACTCCTGGGGGACTAGGGCGAGTTAAGCTTGGTATCTCCAGTGCCTGAGTACTCAGTACAAGCCTGATGATTGTGGTAATGGACAACTACTATGGCCTCATGACACTGCCCACCAGTTGAGGAACTGCTTGGCCACTTTAACAAAATTATTTTTATCATGTTATTGGAGATACTTCTTTTTGTACTTTTAAAGCTATTAAATAGCAGTGCTACTTTGTTAGGCATTCTAAAGATGGGAAATTAGTACAATATTTGGTTCCGTGCTTTCTGTTCCCATTGATGCTAAAAAATGGAAACTTTTAGCTTCTTGATTTTAAGGGGGAGGTAGCCTCTTAAAAATAATTGGCTCCTGTAAGCAGAATCCCTTCTCAGCCACTCTTCTCTCTCCTCCCTGAGGGCATGAATGATTTTAGTGATTTCTCATCAGTTTGAAAGACAAAGCTGCCACTTAGCGAAGTCAGTAATTATCATCAGCTTACTCCTTCTTTTAAGATGCAGAGCAAGCCTTCAGCATTCAGCAAGAGTTTCAGACAAGAAGAGAATCCGATTGGCTGAGTGTCAGTCCCCTTGGCAGGGTCAGGGGTTTGATGCTGGTAGGCAAGAAATTGATTGAGGAGGGAGGAAGCAGGCAGGGCTCCCATAGCCTGGGGACTGGATTGTTGCTGGATGTCTTTTGAGGTTGGCAATCTTGTGACAGCTGATAGTTTGTTTGCCTCTTAGGCATTGCCTATGGATATCCTAAAGACCTTTGCTTTTCCTTTCTTCCGAAAGTGGATTTTCTAGTTAGTTCTTTACTTACTGGCAACCTCAGGTTTAGAAGTGACCTAAAAGGTCAACTTATCCAAATACATCTGTCCTCTTTGATCTTTGCTTGAATCGTTTCCGTACTGTCTACATGTGGTTTGGATCTCCAGCTTAGCCATTGACCAGTTTTGTTCTTGTTGTTTGTTTTTTATTTGGTTGTTTTTGTTTTTTACCTTGGGCATAGTATTTATCCTTTCTGAGCCTTAGTTTCCACATATATAAAATGATCATAATATTAGTACCTACCTACTGGGATTATTGTGAGTCTTCAACAGAAGAGGACAAAGGGAAAGTTGACTTTTATCATTATTAATTGATTTTCCTTTTCTGTCCCATCACCACCCCTGCCATGGAACCCTGCAGAACAAGCTCAATTGCCTTCAGATATGTGAAAACATTTATTAATGTCCTCAAGAGTCTCAATGAAGAAGTTTCATCTTGTGACCATTACTTTCCTTTGGTCACTCTCTTTTAAGAATTTGAATGCCCGTATTCAGTCAGGAGCAAACAGGGTAAAAGATATTATACATTGTTATTAGTTGTCTGAAAATTCTCATGTATAAGTAAATTTACCTAGTGAGCAATCTGACAGACTAAAGCCTGGTTTGAAAACAGTCATCTGAACATTTTAAGCAACTCACTTTAATTTCAGAGCCTGCTTTGATTTCATGTTGCAAAAGAAAAATTATCTCAGAGAAAATATACTTTCTCTTAGAGGGCTAAAATAGCATTTTAAAAAAAATTCTTTGGTTCGGTGTACCAAATCTCTGATTTTTTATCCTCTTTTTTTCACATTCTCACTTTCTTTTTCTTTTTTTTTTTAATTGGGGTATAGCTATTTTACAATGTTGTGTTAGTTTCTACTGTAAAGCGAAGTGGAGTAGAGTTCCCTGTGCTATACAGCAGGTTCTCATTAGTTATCTATTTTATACGTCTTAGTGCATATATGTCAATCCCAGTCTCCCAATTCACCCCCCCCCTTTCCCCCCTTGGTGTCCATACGTTTGTTCTCTACATCTGTGTCTCTATTTCTGCCTTGCAAACTGGTTCATGTGTACCATTTTTCTAGGTTCCACATTCTCACTTTCTTAATTCAACTAGAATGCTTGCTTTTAAAACAAGGTCTCGGGAATTCCCTGGTGGTGCAGAGGTTAAGAATCTGCCTGCCAATGCAGGGGACACGGGTTCGAGCCCTGGTCCGGGAAGATCCCACATACTGCTGAGCAACTAAGCCCGTGTGCCACAACTACTGGGCCTTTGCCCTAGAGCCCGCGAGCCACAACTACTGAGCCCATGTGCCACAACTACTGAAGCCCGCGCGCCTAGAGCCCATGCTGCGCAACAGGAGAGGCCACCGCAATGAGAAGGCTGCGCACTGCAACGTAGAGTAGCCCCACTCTCCACAACTAGAGAAAGCCCGCACGCAGCAACGAAGACCCAACGCAGCCATAAATAAATAAATAAATAAATAAATAAATAAATAAATTTATGTATAAAAAAAAAGAGGTCTCTCAATTATTATTGACATTTTGAGCCAGATAAGTTCGTTGTGGGGAATTGTCCTTTGCATTGTAGGATGTTTAGCAGCATCCCTGGTCTCTTACCCTTGACATACAAGTAGCAGACCATCCCTTTCCCCAAGCTGTGACAGCCAAAAATTCTGTAGAACTGCCAGATGTGCCCCTGATGTGGGGAGTGGCAGTGGGGGCAAAAACACTCCCATTTAAAACCACTGATTGAAAACAGTTTTCCATTTTGAACACAGCTATGGTCATTCATTTACGTGTTGTCTATTGCTGTGTTCATGCTCCAGCGGTAGTGTTTATTCAGCTCTTTATTTTTTTTGTAGTTTATTGCAACTATTCGTTGCAGTAGAGACTGAATGACCCACAAAGGCTAAAATATTTATTATCTGGCCTTTTACGGAAAAGTTTACCTACCTCTCTGTCCTAGAGGCTGGGGGTTCTGTTTTACCCATCTTCAGTGCCCTAGGACAGTGCCAGGCACATGGCAATAAATGTTTGTGGAATTTACTTCTCAGTAAATGTTTGTGGGATTGAACAGTAGCTGAATTGAATGAAATTGGATTGATGAATTGAATGAAAGTTGATGTTTTTGTCTGTAATTGAGAAGATTTTTGAGGATAGAAAATGCTTTTTGCTACCTCTTTAGAATTCTTTATGATATCTACCATATTGCCACTTTATAACTGTTTGCTTGAATAAAGCAATTTTTGTTTTACCTCCTTCATTCTTTTTTTGCAAAATACGATGTACCACCTACCATTCGTACTTTAATTTCTGTTTGATTTGACCTGCTTCACAGGAACACAAATTGATTAAATCCTTAGAAGGTGAGCGACTCCTGCACAGGGAAGTGGCAGAAGGTGTGAATTCAAGTCTTGGCTTGATCTTTGGCTTAGTTGGCTACTTCTGATAAGACACTTGACCTGACTTGTTAGTGTTCTTTTCTGAGTCTTTAGTGCAAATAACATTATCCCACCTTCAAGTTATTACTTGAAGTGTGTGTGAATACAATATGCATTTTGTAATGAGTATTCTTAACATAACATAGATTTTCCTAAAATAAAAGAAGCTATTTTTCCTCCACAGAGAATCGAGAACTAAGCAGTGTATGCACCCACTTTACATATTAGTTAGTTTGTTTTTTTGAAACTCCATTATTAAAAGTTTCCTGTTTGGGGGAAGAAATTGTTGGCCATCAATAATACCATCATAATTCTGTACTAATATGAAAAGACAACTTATCTGTCATTTCTCATGTTGCATTATAAAACTAGAATTCTGAAAGCAAGCATTGAAGATGGTTTCCACATTTGAGCCACACCTCTATGAATGAAGAACTTGAAGGTGAGAGATTAGGCATCTTGTAGAAAGGTCTGGAGGCTTTATGATATGAGCAAAAGATGGAGGGGCTGTCTTTGGGAAGCTCCATTTCTAGGAGGACTTTCCACCTGATAGTGGCTAGAAGCATTCATGATCCACACCCACACCCAGTCTTATAGTTGCAATTTCTAGCTTGCTTTTTTCTCAGAATTCTTAGGGTGATGAGGGATTTCACTTACTGAGCACAACTGTATACTGTCGACGAAAAATTAATCACTTGATCTAAGAAAGAAATGGAAAATTTTCTTCGAGCCAAATTTGAGGATTATAACCCGGGAAGAGTATCTCAGAAAGCTCTGAGAACTGTTCCGCAGGTTAGAAATCAAGGCACAGTCATATAAGTTTTTTAGAGAAGGGGGCTGTACATCAAATGACATATTATTGACAGTTTACGTAATCCAGATCTAAGCACCGTAGTGGTGGGTCATGTGATCCCTTATGAGATCAAGAAGGAATGTTATCTTTCAGGAGTTGTCTTGTTGATGCTGAGAGAACGTTGCTCTTTATGGTTGAGCAGGTCTTCCTCTAAATTGGGGAGGTTTGGTCGATGTATAATGCAGATACACAATGCACAGTAGGGGGAGAGAGGAGCCCAAAGGGCAGAGAAGAATTTTTATGTTTAAATTTTTCTTGTCTTGCCATAAAATATGAATTTTATTTCACAGTACCATCTATATATCTTATTTATATAACTCATTTCTTATCCTCACAGTAACCCAGTGAGGTAGGTACTTTTATCTTCAATTTACAGATAAGGGTACTGAACCTGTAAAAGACTAAATGCCCTGCGCCCAGGTCACATAACAAGTAAGTGGCAGATCTGGGATTTGAACCCAAGTCTCAGGAGCCCCTGGTCTTAACCACTGTAGAGGCTGTAATATCTTCTGAGGTGAAAGATATTAGGCTTTTGGAAAAAAAGGTGCCTAAACTATGCTTTGAATTATTCTGCCTTTTTCATCTAGAGGATGAATCCTAGAACTCGAAGGGGCTCGAGAAGTCACCTGATTTAACCCAAAGAGGTTCAACAAGTTGCCCACATGGCCTCATCTGAGTTCGTGGTTAATATACTACTCGAGGGCTTCCCTGGTGGCGCGGTGGTTGAGAGTCTGCCTGCCAATGCAGGGGACACAGGTTCGAGCCCTGGTCTGGGAAGATCCCACATGCCGCGGAGCAACTAGGCCCGTGAGCCACAACTACTGAGCCTGAGCGTCTGGAGCCTCTGCTCCGCAACAAGAGAGGCCGCGATAGTGAGAGGCCCGCGCACTGTGATGAAGAGTGGCCCCCACTCGCCGCAACTGGAGAAAGCCCTCACACAGAAACGAAGACCCAACACAGCCAAAAATAAACATAATAAATAAAAATAAAAAAAATATATATATACTACTCGAGTCTCCTGACTCTTAGTCCAGTGCTCTCCATCCTGCATCTCAATGGACATTCCTGGTTGGACGTAAACAAGCATACACCCACTTTATTTTATTTTAAGGTTCATTTTAAGAAAAGTATTTCTGCTGAAAGAAAAAAAAAAAACCAGTACTCCGAAAGTACACCAAAGATGATTGCTTTTTACCAAATCTGCAGGGAATCCAGCCAGTGATGCCAGCACACACGAAATTGCCTCTTTAAGAGTTCTGCTGCTGATAGTCTGGGCTACTGTGAGCAGCTCTCTAGATCTCCCTGAGCCTGAACTGCTTATCTGTAAAATGAGGAACCTGGGCTAGGTGAAATCTAAGGTCTTTTCTGGCCTAGTTTATGATTTTAGGAGTATGATTAGGAGGTTCCAGGACCAATTCAAGGAGACAGATTTTGGTTCCATAGAAGAAATTGTTTCAACTGGGTATGGCCTTCCTAAAATGAATTGGGATACCCTAAGACATGGGGAATTCCCATTTTTAAGTAGAAATGGACAGTGATTTGGTAGAAATGTTGTGGACGTTATTCAGACATTATGTGAATAATTGGATTACAGTTATGATTGAGGTTATTTCTGTGCTTCACACTCTGGGAGAAATGAGGTGTACTGAAATTTCCAGGCGTAACCAGACAATCTGACCCTGTGGTCAATCATGTACTCATTCAACAACTGGTTACCTTTGAGGTTTCCATGTACTGTACTAGAACTGGGGATGTCACGATTTAGGACCTGGCCTCTGTCTTAAATGTCAGAGACCGGGGTCAGCAAATGAGTGCCCTCAGATTGATTCCCACCCATCATCTCTTTTTTTTTTAATAAATTTATTTATTCATTCATTTATTTAATTTTTGGCTGCATTGGGTCTTCGCTGCTGCACGCGGGCTTTCTCTAGTTGCAGTGAACAGGGGCTACTCTTTGTTGTGGGGCACAGGTTTCTCATTGTGGTGGCTTCTCTTGTTGCAGAGCACAGGCTCTAGGCACGCGGGCTTCAGTAGTTGTGGCACATGGGCTTCAGTAGTTGTGGCTCGCGGGCTCTAGAACGCAGGCTCAGTAGTTGTGGCGCACGGGCTTAGTTGCTCCGCGGCATGTGGGATCTTCCCGGACCAGGGCTCGAACCCGTGTCCCCTGCATTGGCAGGCGGATTCTTAACCACTGCGCCACCAGGGAAGCCCCCATCATCTCTTTTTGTAAATAAAATTTTCTTGGACCACAACCACTCCCCTTCATTTTCGTGTTGTCTGTGGCTACTTTTGCACTACTACAGCCGAACTGAGTAGTTGCAACAGAGGCCATATAGCCCACAAAACCTAAGATACTTACTATTTGATTCTTTATAGCAGAAGTTTGCCAATGCTTCTTGTAGGCAAACATGTACATCTTTAATTTCAATCCAGTGGCCTAGGTACAAAACTGGAGGAGGCACAAAGGCAGCACATATAATTACATCTTCTTGAAGAAGGATCGATCAGAAAATTTTCAGAGGAATTACACCATATAATCATGCCGTCTTTGAGTGGGAAGCGACCTTAGCGGTTCTAACTGTCCGCATTTCCCATCCATTCTTTTACGTATTTCCTCTACAGCATCCCTGATACACTGACATTTCTTTAAGAAGGAAAGCATACATGCTCCCTACAGAGAAGTGGCAAAATTTTATAAAATTTAGCCTGCCAGTGTATGCAGAAGAAGCGAGAGAAATCCATAGGTGGCCTATGCATTCTAAAGGGTATTATGAACCACTTGTCTTCAGGTTGCTGTTTGATTTTCAAATGAAGCAAATTCAGGCTCTTTTTGGGCCCTTGCTGATGGCACTGAACTGTAGGAAACCTGAGGGAGTAAGGGCTTGCAGACTGTCCTCCTTCCCATACAGAAGGATGAAAACCTAGCATTTGCAGGCATTCTTTAACCGCCCTGGCAGTATGCTTAAGTCCTGGTAAGCAGGACTCAAAGGTCCTCGATAAGTAGCTTTAGAGAGACATGGAAGAACAAGCAGGACGACCTCCATCACTTTTACCGTGATATGAGACAGGACCTCCCGGAGTGCTCTCTGCACAGTAGGAATTCTCAAGATAAATGGTGTTGACTGATTGACTGACTTCTTACAGAATTTATTGTCAGTCTGGGGAGGACTACAACAGTGTGATTACTGATTTGTTAAATATTCTGTTCACTTATACATTTAAAGCCTTGATTCTCTATTTTTAAAATGCAATGTGAGATGGATACTATGAGAAGGGAGGGCTGAAAATTCTTCTGATAAATTCATGAAGGTCTCCTCAGAGGAAAAAAATCCTTTTTTTTCCCTTTTATTTTGACGTGATTTTTGACTTCCAGAAAAATCACAATAACAGTATTCTGTAGTATACCATGTTTTCCTATATTTTCACCGTTATAATGCTGCAATAAATAATGTTATGCTTATGTATTTTCATATTGTTGAAGCTAGATGTTCAGGGTAAATCCTGATAAATGGGATTGCTGAGTCAATAAGTAAGTACATATATAATTCAGTTGAATATTGCCAAATTCCCTTCCTTGAAAATATCCTTGACAGTCTGGAAAGACCAGCCCAAACTTAACAAGAGAGAAAATTCTACACTGAGGTTCAAAAGTAGAAAAACTGCTTTGGGTGCAGTGCTTTTGATATCTGGAGGAGGTATCTAGATTGACCCATAACTTAACTGGATCCGATAGTTTCTGTTTAGCAGCTGTTAAAATAACATAGTCATCTAAGCTTCATTAGAACAAATGTGGTGACCAGATCAAGGCAAGCTGTGCACTTCTTGGTTGGACCAATGTGTAGGTAGCCCTCTATTTATGAAGAAGAATCTTAAATTAAGGGAGATGTGGACAAACTGGAGAGAATCCAGAGGAGAGCAGTCAAGATGTCAAGAAAGCATCTCCTGTTAGAAATAGTTGAAAGAACTGGGGATACCGGAGATAAAGAAGAGAAAACTCGGAGCTCTTACATGTCTTTTGATAAATGGATGTCAGGAGCTCAGACCTGCTCTAGAGACCAGAACAAGAAACAAAAGGAAAGTGAAACAAAGGGGCAGCTACTGGTTGCATTGGATTTCCTAATAAAGTTTCAGTTGACCAAAGCGTTTGTCGGGGAGAGGGAAAGGGAAGAGAAAGGGGGTAGGGAGAGAGAGAATGAGAATGAAAGAATGGACCACGATGGCGCAACAAACAGCAGAAGCAGAGAGCTTAGTTAGGAGGATGTGGGCACAGTACAGGCAGGAGATGATGGTGGTTTGGTCTAGACTCGAGAGTAATCGTGGAGATGATGAAAGTAGTTGGATTTGGAATAGATTTTATAGGTAGAATTAGTGAGATTTATTGATGGATTGGATGTAGGAGTTGATGGAGCGATAAGAATGAAGGATGAATTTTAGGCTTGGGGGCTGAACAATTGGGTGGATGGAGGTGCCATTTACGGAGGTAGGGAATACTGGGGAAAAATCAGGATTGAGTAGTCATGGGATTGGAAATCTCGTGTCTTCCTATGATCATGTCGGTTTTGAGATGTCCACTAAACATCGAAGTAAAGATATGCCATTGGCTTTATGAATGTGGCAATAAAGAGACAAATCAATACTGAAGCTATTGATTGTTCACAGCTCCCACCTAGGTGGCTGATTTCTAGAAGTTGGGCCTAGAGCTAAGTGGTTCATTACTATGTACTATTATATGGTGTCTAGCCTGAGAGATGTGGTAGAAATGGTCAGTGCAAATGAACGCCTGAGAAGCGAGAGATCCGATCGTTGAAGACTGCAGTAGAAGAAGGCTTCCTGCAGGAGGTGGCATTTGTTCTGGGCCCTAAAGGCTATGACCAGGGAGAGAGGAATGCTGTAAGCATTCAAAGCTCTGCTAAAATATAGTGTGGCCTTAGTTCTTTGTGAGGGTGTGCTTTGATATGGCTTGATTTGATGACTTTGACATCTCCTCAGAGTGCCCTGGGTGCTGCGTTCCATTTGGCTTTGGGGTGGAAATGCCCCAATTTTGCCAAAGTGTTTGCTCCTGGTTCAAGGATGTGGACAGTGGAGTGCAGCAGGGCACATGACTTTCAGAGACTCTCAGCTGTCTGTCCCCTGTGTGGTGTGTCTCTAGCGCCAGAGATAACCATTTCCTCCTGAGGTTACAGCCTCTGCTTGGACCAGGATGCAGAGTAGTTTCTTTGGTGTAGTATCAACTCAGTTTCTCAGGTGGAGAAGCTTTGGAAAGAAATACAGATGTGCCAGTGGGAAAGCATATGGGGAGAAAAGCACTTTCTACACTTGGAAGTGTTGACAGGAGCTGCACCAGTGCACTCTGAATGTTTCTGCTAAGGCAGCTGCCACCAATGGCTGTGCTATTCCAGGAGGCTGCCATAATCTGATCGTAGCTCATGCTTATTTCACCTTGTGATGTATTCTTTCAAGTCAATCTTTTGTTGTCCAGCTCCAAATTCATGCCTCCCATCCTCACCCTGCGTTAGAACTCGGCTTCCCTTCTCTACCCTTGCTGAAGACATGTCCTAGGGCACTAGTTTTCAAACTCTGCGTTTCAAAACCATAGGGCTTCTGAACTGAGGAATGCTAGGAGAGAGAGGATGAAGTTAGAGGTTAGACATATTCAGGGTGGGACTAAAGGCCACCTCCCCATACATACCAGCTCTGCTGTTAATTGTTTCTTATTCTGAGTTCTGCCAATGGTTTCATTTACATAAAAGTTTGAAATTTGCTGTTCTAAAAGTATAAATAATAGATTCAAACTCCTAATTTGACTAGATTCCTTCATTAAATTGGGAGGTCATTTTCAGAATTGCTTCCTTACTTCTGGTCAACCTAAGGACATGTTAATTTCAGTGATTAGGTAGGTGATATAGCAAGAAAAATATGAGTGGTAAGGGGAGAATAAGTCTTCAACAAGAACAACAATGACTACAGTAAGATGGGCATGGAGAAGTATAGATCCAGTATTCGCCATGGACTGAAATAATTAAGAGTATATTGGAAAACAGTGTTGTTATTTAAGTATCATTTTTTGTTAATCTATTCATTCATTAATATCTGTTTATTGAGTACCCACTATATGCCAAGCACCATGCTTTATCTTGGAGCCACAAAGATGGACAGAGTTCATAGACTTTTTCATTCTGGTCATCAGCCACACCAGATTTTTAATAGCGCCCCTACTTCCCCCTTGCCCTGTAGAATTAACAGTGCTTAGGTCCTAACACTTGCAGAATTCAACTGGCCCTACACATTTTGGAATCATGAAATTTTAATTTGTTTTTCCATTCTAGCCGCTTAGCACAGGACTAATTAAACTGTAGGCCCTAACAGACTCCTTCACCCCTACCCTCCTCCTTTAGATTGCTGGATCACAAATCCAGTCAAAATACAATCCAGCCATTCAATTTAACAAGAGCTTCAGACATTTTAATATTTAGATTTCTTCCTCAGTGTATGTGGGTGCTTATGTTTATCACATATTTTATGCCATTATATCAATTCACTTTATTTCATGTGGAATGTATCAAGTATCTGAAAATATAGCAAGGAATTTTGAAAGATTTTCGGGACAAGAAACAGAGAGGTTTCCTGAGACACCAGTATCTGAAAATAACTTGGCATCTGCTATTACCTTGTATATTTATTTCCTCAGAGTCACCATAGATGGCTTTTGTTATCCACATCCAACTGTGCTTATTTAAAGTTGAATGTATAGGAGGTTATACACATACTGATTTGTATTTATATAACATAGAGAAACCCACGTCAACTTGACATCTGACATTAATTTTGCACCTACTTGAAACATCTGCCTTTCCATTTAATTGGTATCAACAGGTAATTATTATGAGTCTTCCTTTTTAATCTCAAATGAGTCATGATAACATTAGGTAGTATGAAATAAGATTGTTAACCTTTGCCCTACTATTAAGTTGCTATTTCAATATTTCTTTAAAAGTAATGTGGGGCTCTTTTGTATCCCATAGTCTGAAGTGAACTTATAAGACTTATAAGGGACTTCCCTGGTGGTCCAGTGGTTAAGACTCCGCGCCTCCATTGCAGGGGGCGTGGGTTCAATCCCTGGTTGGGGAACTAAGATTCCGCGTGCCACTCGGTGCGGCCAAAAATTTAAAAATTAAAAAAAAATTTTTTTAAGACTTTTAAGACTGTAGATAATAATTTTCAGAGTTAAAATTATTTGAATGTAGTTTGGTAGGAAAGACAGTCTCAAAAATTGATATTTGTCTCCTTCAAAACTTAACCACAGTATAGCACAAAGCAAGACTGAATTGAACAGTTTCTTCCGATAATCTTATACAACAGAGATTTGAATTGCAAAGAAGCCTTTTAAAAATAAGATGTGTGTATACAGAAAGAACCTAAGTCAAATTGACAAAGCAGAAAAGCCACATGACGCGCATAGGTAGGGTGATATATCGTGTTACTGATTCTCCTTTTAGGAACCAGGAGGAGCTTGATAACGTATGTGGTTTCAAGTGTGTGTGTATATATGTGTGTGTATGTGCATCCCACAGACACATATATGACGCTGGGCTGATTAGCGATGAAGAATTCTCATCAACAGCATCATTGGTCAAGCACTATTGGCTCCAACTAATGATTGTGTCTGCCCACCCTGGGTGCATATAAGTGCATATTGAAAATAAGAGTCTGGGTTTCTGAGTGATGCTTTCAGGCCCACAGTGCATTGCACCAGTCAGGTGCAGGTGACATGTGACAGGGAATGATGGTGGGAGGAGGAGCTGTGACAATGAGCTAGAGGGCATTTTACGAGAAAATGCAATGTCACCTTTGAAGAGTCTGTCTGTGAGCGTGAAGTGAGTGGTACCAAAAAGCAAAGAAAAGGGGTTTGAGAGGATAGATGGGAAGCAGGGTGCTTGCTGTTTAGCTTCAACAGGTTTTCCTTGTTAGGGAGCTGAGGATATTTTAAGTGAATGAAGAAGAAATTTTTAAGTTTTGTGGGAGCAAAGTGTGTCAGGCTTTATAAAGTACCTTAGGTCTAAATGTGGTAACGTAGGCCTCTCTTTGAAAGGGTCACCCAGAGAAACTGACTCCTTTCTGGAACTCAGTCAGAAAGGATGGCACCGACTGCTCCAAAGTAGGCACTATTTTTCAAAGGGTGGATTCTTGCCGTCATTTGCTTCTTAGTCCTAAATCAGACTGGGTGCTACCCCACCATCTGGCATCAAATCAAAAGACTCACTCTGCTGCCCAGAAAGCAACATTGCATTTACGTTTGCTTCCTGGGCAACCCGAGTAGAGATGAATGACACCGAATGGACCCCGATAAATAGGAAGCAGCTCCTACCCTGACTCAGTTTCCAGCCCCCTATCTCCTACCTGCCCTTTCAGCTGTTAGAAGGGATTGTAGCGATTTCTACTCAATTCTCTAGTGCTTGGATCACCTCTGAATCACCTCTCTTGTTTTTCAGCAGTAGCAATTATGCAGCTAAGATAGGTCATGCCTTGACATCCAAATAGAGGAAACTTCAAACCCCAGTGATTTGGATTGGGAAGCTAGAAATGCAAGCAGAAAGACTAATTAGGAGGTTGATACACCACCATAGCAAGAAAGAGATGGTAGGCCTGAACCAAGGCAATTGCATTTAGAGTTGGGCAAATGTAGGAGTAATTTGCTAAAAAGGTCCAGGAGAACTTGGTGTTGTCTTGGATGTATGGCTCAGAGGGAAGAAAAAAATGATGAGCTTGAGGCTTCAAGACTTGGTCCCTTGACAAATGGAGGCGCCTTTCAAAGAAAGACAGCAGAAGGAAGAGTTGATTTAAGATGTTGAGTTCTGTTTCAAAAAGATAAGTCCGAGGTGCAGGCGCAACATCGCATTGCAGAATTGATGCTTTGGAGGGAGACCCAAATTTAAGAATTGTGTGAGGAGTACACAGAGTAGATGAGACCACTAGGGAACACGGGTAGAAAGAGAGGGCAAGGAGTCGAGGATGGCCCCCCCGTGAATACCTGGTTTTAGGGCCGAGGAAGAAAAAGACAGAGAAACTAGGAAAAGAGGACAGGGAGCGGTGGTCAGAAAAGTAAGTAGCAAACCAGGACAGCACAATGTCATGGAAACCAAGGTAAGAGAGCGGTGGCCAATACTGTTAGATTCTTCAAAAGATCAAGGAGAGTGTAAGCTGAGACAAAACCATTGGATTTGGTGGTTATAACTCCAATCTCTCCCTTTATTATAACAAAATTGAATCAAAACCATGGCTACCACGAAGTTCTTAATAATGGTATAACAACCACAATGGATCTTTGACTGAAAGCTTTGGAGAAGTAAAGTGATCCAATTTTACTTTATTTATTCATTCAACAAAACTTTATCGAACTTTTCTACATGCCAGGCATCATGCAAGATGTTCTCTCTCTGTTGCCAATATCAGTTATAATATTAACAGTGCCCTCCCCATGCCTTAGAACTAGGTCTTGATGCAATTATTAATAGCTCCTCATTTCATCTTCAAAAATGTCCTGATTTGGACAATAAATTATATTTATTGCTTATGGTCCCCGTCTTCAGACTTGTCTGGTCTAGTCCGGTTTTATAACTCTTTCTGCTTCTACAAAGTCTTTCTGAACTCGACTGCAATGGGACCCCTATGTGCACCATGTTGTCTATGAAAAGAATCACTCCCCGATTATCTTCACAACATGTTGTATATTCCCAAACATACGTCTTACAACTTGTGTAATGTGTCTTACTATGTAGACTGTGTGTGTTCCTGAGGCTTACCTGCTCAAGACCTGCCATTCATGTGTTATCTGCCAAGAATCCATGACAGCCATTCAATTAGGATGGACCTTGATGATTCAGAGTGGGTTTGTCAGTTACTCACAGAAATAACTCACGGTACAAACTAGCCTAGATTCATTGTGTTTTCGTTTAGGACTGCAGTCATCTTTTCGTATAGTGTGAAGAATAAGTGAGGATGGCAGAACTGACTTGGCTAAACCAAAATTTCTCCAGTGTAGAAATGAGGATTGGAGTATTTTTAGCTGGTTCATAAAGAGTTAAGTGTGTTAGCTACAGGCACTTGAAAATCCAGGCTGTGCTTATTTCTCAGGTTTATAAATAACTTAAACCTATGTAGGACTTAATTAATTTGGCTCCATTCCACCTACAGTTTACCTTCTTGAGGGAATAACTTGACCCTTCTTATACCCTGTGTTTATAGTTATAAAGAGAACTCCCAACAAAACGAAGAAAACCACACTTGGATTGTCTGAGTTTGATTTTTTGTGTACTTCTGTGGAGAAGCTCTAAGATGTCAGGTACAGCACAGAATGTCAGAATACCTCTTCCATTAAGGACAAACACATGCATGGTATTATTCCTGGCTGGAGTTACTTACCATTCTGGTTTTTTCTCCTTTAAATGACTGATCCGCTACAGCAGAATGAACTTGTGACTTGGTAGCAGTGAATTTTCCTTACTCTAGCCTGACCTCTCCTTTCGCTGGCGAATATTTTAAAACAAAATTATTGCCTTTCAGACAATAGGTCTGTTTCTTCACCTCTGAGGCTTCCCATGATTAAATAAGAAGTTACAGGAGTTTTCTCAGTTGTCAGAATCCCAGAATGCAGGAGCACTTAACAGTAAGAATAAAAGAGACCACTTGTCATGCTGACAGATTTCACTGGTAACACCTCTGAAAGGATCTGACAGATTAGACTCCAGGTAAGGCCCAAGAACTGAGCGTAACAGACGAAAATGAATTCAGTCGTTTGATGTCACGATGTAAATGAAGTGTGACTTCATAGAAAGTACTCATTCCTGATGCCATGTCCCTTGCGTCATCCAATCTTCCCAGCCACTGAAGTGACTGCCATCACAAAATATCATGACAGAGTCAAGCCCAGTAACTGTGATGATAGCTTGCATTATATTGTTGATTTCATTGTTTAAAATGTAATCTCAATGAATCATTCATTTCATGAATGTGACTAAAATTTTATCGTAAGTTACAAATAAATAATGGTTGGGAAAAGTCACATACGTCACTCAGGGAATTCTGCTGTAAGATCTGAGAAACAATTAGCAGATAAAAGTGAGAAGCCATCCACTCTTTTTCAGAGCTCTGAAGTCCATTGGATTTCACCATTTTGAGACTTCGGTCCAGGATGGAGAGGAGGCCCCTCTGAGCCATCTTACACTTAGGTTAGAACATTGGCTGTGAGAATAGATCTTGCCTCTTACTCTTGAAGCAGCTCAAGGAAAGGATGGCAGCGACACAGCTGCAGGCCGAGGTCTCATGACTGAAGAGAACACCAACTACTATTTAGTAAGCACTTGTTTTGTGTCAGTGATTCTTCATGTAAACTTGTAATATTTAACTCAATCCTGACATCTCAGTGAGATTGTTCCTGGCATTGTCTCAGTTTTTCAGATAAGGAAACTGAGAAACTGTCTACTTATTGTCAACTCAATGACTCTGGGACCTAGGACAGGGCCAGAAATGAAACCCAAGGTTTTCTGAGCACAGTCTATGCTCATTTCTCCACATCATGCAGCTTTAGGTGAAGTGTAAAGGCAGGACAAATTGTCCTAATTGAAGCCTTGCTGAAGCCTTCATGTTTATAGGTTAGTACATCTTGTATGGGATTGATGCCTAGTTTGTTAGAATCCTTACTTTCATGCCTATCAAGATTTTCATGGCACCTGTATTAGCCCAGGTGTTTCTAATCACAGGGCCTTTGCTAGGCCCTGACCTCCATCCACTTACTCCTTGTACGTTACAGTCTAAGATTGCCCTGCACTC